>NW_004797416.1:1232270-1252199 GCF_000002075.1 Aplysia californica
AGCAGCCTGCGATAGTATTTATAGATTCTAGTATACATTCTACAATACATTAGAGCTAGATTAACTAGATGTGCTAAATAATCGACTACTCAAGCGCTTAGTAAATTCACCGATACCAGTTACGAAAACCATCAATATGAAGGGGCAAAACTTGCCGACACCGTAGAATCACGTGTGTTGACAGAAACCTCCAAAACGAAAGTGAAATAAGCTGCATTCTGCGCATGCTCGCAGAAAGTGACCTCGTTTTCGCTGTTCTTATCCAAAACAAAGCAGGAGACCGGGGGTTGCGCACCCAAACAGCAACGCGGTGACGCTGTGAGACTCTATATCTATTTCAATTTTCAAGAGCTAGTCTAGAGATTTTTAGATGAGTGTAAAAACGTGAAAAAGAAATGTTTCGCACAGGGTTGGGTTGATTCTTTTTATTCAGTTTTTACATTGTATTTCAACATTCAGAATTCCTTTCCTTGGTTTCATAAAACAGATATAAGGTTTAGTAGACTAATATAATCATGCTTAAAAGTCTGCTTTCCCCCTTTCACTGTAAAATGATACAGTATTCAATTTACTTTTTTTTTTCTATAATTGAAATCAGAGCTGGGTTGATTTAAATCGGTTGATTTCTTAAATTTTAATCAACTTGATTTTAAAAATAAAAATCAGTGATTTAAATCACTTTTAAAAAAATGTATTCTGTTTTTACTTATTTAAATATTCACAATTCCTTTCCTTGGTTTTATTAAACAGATATAAGGTTTAGTAGACTAATATAATCATGCTTAAAAGTCTGCTTCCCCCCCTGTCGCAGTAAAATAATACAGTATTCAATTTTTTTTTTTTCATAATTGAAAACCAGGGTTGGGTTGATTTAAATCAGGTCGATCTAAATCAGTTGATTTTTTAAATTTAAATCAACTTGATTTTAAAAATAAAACTCAGTGATGTAAATCACTTTAAAAAAATATATTGTTTTTACATCTTTAAACATTCAGAATTCCTTTCCTTGGTTTTATAAAACAGATATATGGTTTAGTAGACTAATATAATCATGCTTTAAAGTCTGCTTTCCCCCCTGTCACCGTATGTAGTAAAATAATACAGTAGGCTATTCAATTTACTTTTTTTTCATAATTGAAATTAGCATTTTCTTTTTTTTTTTTTAGACAAACACAAGCGTGCACACACACACTGTAATAAAATGTAAGTTTATCTATGCATAATTACCGCCTCCCCCCTTCCTTTTAAACTGACATTTTCTTCATTTTTTGTCTGTAGCCATAATTCACTGATATAGCACATTAAGGCTTTCTTTTGCAGTTGCCTAAATTAACCATTAGTTAAAATAAAGACAATGCATTCTGCACTAAAAGAACATACTTTAAGCCACCAAAAATCCCAAACTGTGTCGACATTTAAAAAAAAAAAAAAAAAAATCCGATTTAAATTTAAAAAATCTGATTTAAATTTTAAAAAATCGATTTAAAAAATTTTTATTTTTAAAAATAAAAAAAGTCACCAACCCTGCATACAACAGCAGCAAAACCACAAGATCTAGGGGCAACAACAAGAAGAAAAGAGCTGCGACTGTCTTTCTTTGTCTGTTAGTTTGGTGTATGTGAGTGAGTGTGGTGTGTGTGTGTGTGTATATAAGGCCACAAGCATGTGCGTTTGTTTGTCTGTGAGTGTGTGCGTGTTTGTTTTTCTTTTTTCCTAAAATTAAAAACATTTTTTTTTTGTCACCAAGTCACTCTGTCGCAATAAACGCCGCGTTAGTTGTCACAGCGTCACTCTGTCGCAATAAACGCTATTCTAGAATTTGACTCCTTTTGTGATGTTGTCTTATTCCAATCAATATTTGGTAGATCTAGATCCAACAATTGTCTCTGACACTGACATTGTTTGCACAAAAGTAGTCTTCTTCATCTCTCATCATAATCATATGAGTTTGAGCAAGTAAGTCAAAAGACGCTTGGATAATAATAAGACGGTGCAACTCGGGTCTAAGCACTAGATTTCTATTACCGAAAAAAAAAAAAAAATTTATCTCTGCGTGCACTTTATATTTTTCCATCTCACATGACGTCGCCTGATCTAGCATCTACACTCTCTTACGTTAGGCCTAGAGAACATATACAAAGCTGTCTACTGTCTACGTTCTCTAATGTTCAGTGCTTCCAAGCATGGCATCGAAACCTGGTCCTGGAAGGTACTTGAACTTTATTTCTCCAAATGGTTTCCGTTCTCGAGATTTGTTGATAATAAGCGAATGGGGTGGCCCGTGTGTGTAAGGTGTGAACGGATGGGGTGGGGGTGGAGGGTTTTTTTTTTTTACATGAAGGATTTTAGTTTTTGCTGGGTGACTAAATGCAAAACAGGTTACTGCCAAGGTCGAGCAGTCTTGTTTTCTCGCAGTACCTTTTGGAGGTATTTTCAAATGAAGTATGTCCGGGAACATTGCCCTAAACACGACTTAAGTATCTGAATATTCAGACATTTAAAAATCTCTAGAAATTGAATTTGATGCAAAAAAATGCTTCTTCCCAGTCATCGCAGAATGGCAGATTGAAAGGATGACGCCTAAATCTCTATTCAAGATTCACAGATTTTCAGTTTTGCTGCATCTTGCCCTCCCACAGTTCTTACACCTCTCACACTGAATAGGTCTACTTGGGCTATTCTACTGTACTTTGAGCATTAATTTTTGTCTTTCACGTTTATTAATATAGGCCTATAGATATGATATGAATCATGACCGTCGATATTCTGGTTCTAGGCTCTAAACAAGATTCATTTTGGAGGAGGCTAGCCGTACTTAATGACGGCTAAACTGCCAGTCTAGCCGTACTTATTCTTAATATGATGGCTATACCGACCATTTAAAAAAAAATAGGCCTACTGAATTGTAAATACAAATTTTTAGTGTGCAGTACCTAAAGTATTTGTATTAGAGACGAAACCAGGTGCCTTAATGACAGTGCATGTATTTTAAACCTCCTGTTTTCTAATGTTAATAGGGCCTAAGATAAGTGCAGCTAGACTGGCAGTCTAGCCGTACTTAAGTAAGGCTAGACTTCTTGGCTAGCCGTACTTAAGTACGGGTAGACAGCCAGGCTAGCCGTACTTAAGGACGGCTAGACTGTCAGGCTATCCGTACTTAATATTGATGGCTGAATTGTAAATGAAATTTTTAGTTTGCAATGCCTAAAGTATTTGTATTTCAGACAAAACCAAAAGGTGCCTTACTGACTTGCAAGTATTTGAACCTGAATAATTACTAGATCTAGATCTAATGAGACCTGTGTTCTTAACAGGCTTGAGTCGATAGGGCCAAAGCTAGATCTAAGTACGGCTAGACTGGCAGTCTAGCCGTAGCTACTTCGATATATGGTTTATATATACAGGCGAGTATGATGAAGGGAAAATATTAATAAGTCGCACAAGGCCCCAGGCGCCACCACTTTCTGTATGTAATCAAGATTGTAAATATTTTGTACGTGACTCTTACTTGAAATTATCACCCAAACCCTCAAATTGGTGCGAGTGTGAAAAAACCTTGCTTTGATAAATTGATGGTTTTTATTTCTGTATTCTAGGGTTCAGGGTTCAACAGTATAATAATAATGGGTGTTTCGCGAAAATGCTTCTGTGGCGATCACCCGGAAAGTTCCTCCTTTTTTAGAATTCTGAGTTGAGACCCATGAAATTAGAGCTGGGCGAATAATGGGTTGTGGAACTGATTCTTGTGATTAGTGCTACGGAAGAGAAGTTCAGATTCCTTTTTACGTAAACCAACAGTTACCAAGTGCTTTATTAAATATTTCTGTTCTTTTTTTTTGTTGTTGTTGTTGGAATATGTTGGTGCTTCACCTTATTTTGAAATCATTGAGGTTTTGAACTTGTCCTAAATCCTGAAGCTGTTCAGAGCTGACCTGGTAACCGGTAACTTGTTGTATGTATCAGTATCATATATATATTTATATGTGTCACGACGTGGTGGAATCAGGCACTCGTCAATTTTTGGGCATATGCGGTTATTGATATCATCTTAAGGCCTGTTCATTTGCCTTGCTTTTGGTGAAAAAATTATCCATCTATATTGAACAGGAGTCGAAATATTAGCGATTAAAGGATGTCAGGGTCGTCTGGTTTCATAGGTAAAATTAGTGAAAAAATGGCCGCCAAAGTTTGGTTATTTCCATTGCTTGAGAGTCCTTGGATACCGAAAATGTACATGTTTTTCAGAAAAAATCCATGCAGAAATGTGTTTTAAATGGATATAAAAGGTGTTGAGCGGAAAAAAGAAAATTAGAAAAAAAATGCACAACGGCCAAAAAAATGCCAATTTCTTTTTCATTGTTTTGACGAGTGCCTGTTTTCACCACGATGCCTCACATATACAGTCGAACCTGCCTTAACGGAAACCTGTCCAACGCGGAAACGGAAAGAAAAGTCAGCTCCCTTCCGAGGGTTTCACCTGTCTAAGACGGAAAATGCTTTGCCTGATTTGAAACAAAACTCGCAAGTTTGGTTCCACCGTCTCTATACTTAACGCCATGTCCATGCCGCTAGGCGAGGAAGGGGAGTTAGGGGTACAATTTGGGGGTAGGTTTTACCCAACGCCTACTCTAATTCTTTGTTAGAGTAGGCGTTGATGTTACCCCATCATGTGAACCCTAAGCAATGCAGATGGTCAGGGTAGTGTGGGTGTGAAATCTCACGGTTGCCTGTGAGAGTGCCTGAGTAGTGAGCCACTACGAAAACTTTCCTGGGTAGCCAGAGGCCAGAGGTGTGAAATTAGTTTGACCAATGCCTGCCACCCTGATCGTACGCCTGCCGAGAAAAGAGTTCCTCGAATCGTTGTTATAAGATGGCAGTGAGGGGTGGTGGCATTGATTGACTGTGCTAGTTACATCGATGGGTGGGGCTATGGGTATAAGCAAAGGAAGTCAAACAGTGGTCTTATGAAAGACCAGCTCTGGTGGTAATTGATAAGAGTGACGCATGTCATTATCAGACAGGATAGCAGTTGAGAGGTGTGGAGTTTTGACCTCTGCTTGCCGATTGGACAAGTGATCCTTGATCCCACCGGCAGGGCCTTTGAAGCCTTTCCATCTCCCCTAAATTCCCCTGTCTAAGACGTAATTTTTTTCTGGCTCCCTTGTGATTCCGTCTTACACAGATTCAAATGTAATTGTCATTACCAAACCATGCGGGACTGTTCATCATCACCAATTTGGCGGAATCGCAGAATTATTTTTCAATTTCACGAAAATACGATTGAAATTGAAATAACCCTGACTCTATTGGGTTTTAAATTTCGGCAACCCCAGTCCACTGTCAACCTTCCTGGTATATAAGGGGAGAAAAACTAACGGACCCAGAGAGTCTTGTGTCACTACATCACATGCAGCTATCTGACTTTAACAGCCGGTTTGCATTGAGCCCTTGCGGTCGTTCAGTGCGACTTTGCCCTTAGAAAAACTGTCTTTAGAAGTGCCAAAGTCAGGAGTGAAGCATACATTAGGTTGACAAGGTGTTAGAAAATTCCTGGCCTCTAGTATTGACCCGTGCCCAGGAGAAACTCCACATTGTCCATCCTATGATTGATACTAAATTGGGTGTGGTGATATATAGTCTAAGATGTCTTCCATTTAATAATGTATTTTTACTTTTGCATTTTTCATAGCACGGGAGGAAGCCATTTTTAAAGATATTCAGTTGGAAAATATGAGCAATGAATTCTACGTATGTGGCATGAGTTAAGTTGGAAGGAATAATACCAAACATGATATGACTGTGAGGTACATATTTTTATTATGGAGTTTGGAGAAATCATGCCAGGGAACTTGAATGACTTTAAGGAAAAATTAGTTACTGGACCTTTTTATTGAGGGTGCATGGAGTTAGTCAAACCTTACTACTGGGGGAGGAGAGGGGGAGGCATAGAAGGCGAGTATCTCAGGGGATTTTTGATTGGGTATGCTGTCGTAAATTCGGATTATAACCCAATTTCTTCGTCTCGGCGTGTCATGAAGTTTTTATTTGGCTTAAATATGAATGACTCATTGTTTTAACGACTTAATGAACTTCTAGAGTATGGCCCTTTCTTAGTGGAGCATAACAAATTTGAGCTTAAAACTTTGACTATTGCACCAACGCTTTCTAGAGATTTAGATTTTCTATATATGTGTAAATGAATAGATGACTCACATGCGGTGAGATTCGGCTTTTTTTTTTTCGTACTTGTTGGTCCCATTTGAGAAAACATGATTGGAAATTGTGATATAAGATAGCTTGTGTCGGAAGTAGCTGTAATATGATGTTGGAAATAGTTTTATGGAACACTCTATTAAACTTATTGGTTTCCTTTATCTTTTGATTCAGAGAGAGTATGGATGTGAAAGTCTGCAGGATGGAGGCCAAGCACAAGATGAGCGGAGATCAATGCCTGCAGCGAACAACACTAGTGGCCCAAATGAGCAGAACTGCACAGGGCTGCATAATGGACATGCTGCTGACCAAAACGCTGCTCTTCATGCACGGCGTAGGAGACGGAGGTCTCAGCACGTTGCACATTCCACAACAGCTTCTTGTGAAAAAGCTCGTCAACAAGCGCCTGCGGGTACAACACGTAAGCGCATGGCATCCGCGTGTAAAAGAAAGCAAAATTGTCATGACTCGGACTCTGTGACTCCTGTAAAGCGGGAGAAAGCTGTTACGTCTCAATCCGCTCCCTGTCACTCATCAACCTCGTCAAGTCAGAGCCACCACTCTCTTCGCAGCCGGAGTAAAAAATTGGGGGGAAATCCAAATTCATCTTCTTGCCTTGATGTACCAGCGGAAAGTCTTATTGAGGCTGTGGAAGCTGGGCAGTCTACGAGAGTGGCTGAGATGTTGAAGACTTCTAGCGAGTCTTTTTCCTCTGTTTTAGGTGTCGCCCTGCTCAAAGCTGTGGCTCGGGGTGAATTGTCTATGGTGCAGCAACTCATTCATCATGGTGCAGATGTTTCTGAGACACTTGGTGGAAAAAATTGCTGTCATATTGCAGTGGAAAGGGGATATGTTGATATTGTGGAGTTTCTTCTGGAGTTCTTATCAAGGAGTGAGAGTGGAAGATGTGTTGCAAATGCCCCAGACAAAAGTGGCAACACCGCACTTTTGCTTTGTCAGAGCGCAACTAACGCAGATAGTCTCACCAAGCTTTTTCTGTCTCATGGAATAGAGATCGATGCTCAAAATCATGAAGGAAAGGCATCTTTGATGGAGGCCGTACAATATAAAAACATTAGCGCTACGTGGCAGTTGTTGCAGGCCGGGGCCAATGTAGAGCTGACAGACATGAGGGGGGATACTGCCATGTCCTTGGCATCTGCTCTGGGTATGGATGGTTTGGTGGAGGCTCTAGGCAAAGATGCTGGGGATCAAGGCCTAACCCCAATAATGAAAGCAGTAGTGGCCAAGAATACTGATCTTTTAGCATTGTTGCTTTTTTCGAGACAGTTTGACGTAAATGAGACAGTTAAAATCCCATGTTTTGAAACTAAATTGTGGCAACCCACTGACACTGCCCTCACTATGTTTTTGAACTCGAAACTTGAAACATTACTGGGACCCGTAACTTGGAGAGTAGAAAATGAAAAAAATCTACTGAACTTCAAGTCGTCTTTTTCTTTGAAAGAGCTGGAACTTGTTGCTTTGCTTGTGAAAGCTGGGGCACAAATCCATAGTCCTGGGGCCCAGAACCGCTTTTTGAGATATGATAGTCCTTTTCTGATGGCAGTGAAACTTGGAAATGTTAAGCTCCTCAATGTTTTGATGAAAAATCAAAGATGGGTCCGTAATAAGCTCTGTCATAATCATTATGATTATGCCTCAGCTCTGGAATATGCTGCCAAGAATAGTCTTTGTGATATTGTTGATGCCTTAGCTCCTGGTATTGAATTTTTGGATGAGCTGCTTAACCTTAAATACCAATGGAGATCTTATCGCTTTCAGTCTTCTTTGAATATTGCTATGAAGGTTGCCAATGAAAAATGTGTGCATAGACTTTTAAAGCTTTTCAAAAGTCTTGATGTCGACCGGACCATGACTGCTGCAGTTGAGACGGGTCGGTACCATGTGTATAAAATGATACGGTATGCTTTCCGCGAAAAGTTTGATCAGCTAGTGTCTCGTGAAGCAGGGACTAAATGGCTGTGTTTCGCATGCTACAGCAACAACTATTCAATTGTAGAAAGTCTTCTTAAGGCAGGAGCTGATGCCTCTGGCAAAGATACCTTTCGACAACCACTAAAGTACGCCATGTCTGCAAAGATGACAGAATTGCTCTTACGATATGGTGCAAGTGTGAACAAGCTTTGTTATTCCACCATCAATGGTATCACTTCAAGCTCGGCTTTGGAACAGGCTGTGATTTTAAATGCCATTGATACAGTCAAAGTTTTGATGAAGTATGGTGCCGCATTAGACTTCTACGTTCTCATTCATGCTCTTGAAAGTCCCACTTGTCATGGTACAATTCGAAACTTGCTGCTGAGCTATGATATTGATTCTTCATTTTTGAATAAGGAAGGCACTGCTTACAAATCATTGCTTTCAATAGTTGCAGGTATTGGTGATTTGGAGTCTGTTCAGACTCTTTTGAAAAAAGGTGCAAATGTAAATTTGAGTGGTTGGCGTCATTCCCCTCCTGCCCTTCATTCAGCGGTTGAGAGAAGTAATGTTGAAATAGTCCGTTGTTTACTTGATCACGGTGCAGATGTAAACATTAAAGGTTACAATGATGAAACTGCTCTGATTTTGGCTGCCAAGACAGATGATGGGACTATTATTTCCTTGCTTGTTGAAAAAGGCGCACGGCTTAATGTTACAAACAGTAACAGTCGCTCAGCCTTAATGACAGCAGCCGCATTTCAGAACTTTGCTGCTTTCCAGTGTTTAATCAATGCAGGTGTTGACTTGGATGTCAAATGCAGCAATGGTGAAACTATATTGTCCAAGCTTCTTTGCAGAAGATCATTTTCAACATGTGGAAAGTTTATTGTATGTCTTGTCAGGCATGGAGCTAAGATTTTATCCAGGGAAATGTTGTTAGCTGTTCACAACAGCATCGCCACGGGAAATTTCCAAGTGCTGTCTGCTCTGATACACTGTGGGGGTTTCAGTCCAACTGTGTTCGATGACCGCTTTGCAGTTGATAGCTCCCCTTTTTGTGCTGCAAGGTGCTATCTGGTATCTGATTTTAATGGTGTCTTTTCTCCCTTCTGTATGGCGTTAGTGTGTGGACATGAAGCTGTTGCCAGAGACATGCTGAGAGCCTTTTATTTGACAACTTCCGACTTGACTCAGTTACCGAGACACTTTAAGGTCCGAGAGCTCCTGAGACGCAGAGGGTTTAACGAAAGTCTGGCGATTCTAGACAAGATGTCGTCTTCACCGCCATCTCTTCAGCAACTTTGTTTTGCTCGTGTCTCTGATCTGTGTGGGTCTGAGCCAGGTCGCAAGGAAAGAGTGAATCAACTTGAGCTTCCAGTTCTTCTACGGGAAAGTCTCATGTTTACTTGCAGTGATCAGTTGGTTGCGGGAAGGTGCTGCCTGTCAAGAAACTCGCATGAGGCGGACTCTGATAATTCTGGTGATACAAGACCTGAAACACGGGATCGTTATATCTTGTACTAGCATTCTGAATGATGTACTCAATTCATTTTGTCACTGATATCCAGTGTCTCCCCTGTTCTGTGTCAGTCTATAATCTTTATTTATATATATAATATTTATATTTCTTCTCCATAATAGTGAAACATTTTCATGCTAACTTTTTATTACTCTCCTTATAAGTTTTTGTTAAAAACAGGCCTCAATTTCAATTTCTGGAGTAGGCAGTTGGTGTCTTTCAACTCCACATTCAATATGCAATACGGCACGCATGTTGAAAACTTTTTGGCAAGGAAAGAGCTAAATATGGCAGCCAATGAAAGTAGTTTATGGGGTGAATTAGACTAATTCGTTTTGTGCACCCGTAATGATGCAATAGATAGTATACAGAATTTCTAATTTTGTAGCATAATTATCATTTATGTACTGACCATAGTGAACATGATTTTATTTTGATAGTACACAGAGTAAAACGATTTTTGACATTTTTATTTAATGATCTTAGTGAACACAATTTTTTAGTAATAGTGATTGTACAGGACATATATATTCTAATTTTGTAACGTTTTTATGTATTGACTATATGCCTTAGTAAGTAGTGAACATAGATTTTATCATGATAGTATTTTGATAGTATGACACAGATTTCTAATTTTTTAACATTAATGATTATCAGACCTGCCAAGTATTCTGATAAAATCGGAGCCCTTAGATTTTTATTTTGGCTGTCAAAGAACTGGGATCAGGTTTGCATAAAATCTGATAAATTTTTTTTCTCTAGAATTCCGTTTTCATTGATAGTATGTGACTTATGATAAAAATGATGTGAAAATACAGTTATCAGGCGCATTTTAATTTTTTTTCAACAGTATTTGTACAACTTGTCAGAATTGACATGAAAATACAGATTTTTTTCCCTTTTTATACATAGTCGGTTTGATAAGTATCCACTGTCTACTGTGTTTCTGGAGACTCCGATATTTGGGAGGATTTTCAGGAAAATTCTAATTTTTAGTTATGAAGTGGTTGGCAGGTCTGTGTTGTGCCATGGTGAGCATGATTTTATACTCAACTCAAGCAGTGTCAAGACGAGGTAGAAACAATTCTCATCATACAAATTATTTGATGTTTACTTACATGTGCACAAATTATCATGTAAAAATGTACTGAGAGTCGACAGTTGTTAGGTGTAGTCTTGAGCTGTTTGAGCCAGTCGTATTCCAATTTTGTTACTCTATGGCAAACAAAGCAATAGTGAAAAGGCTTGTTAGCTCACCTATTCTGTGGGTGCATTTAGTTTGACTTTCTTCCATATAATGGATAATTACACGGCTCTAAGACGGGCTAGGCATAGCCCTTGTAGATCCAATGTTATTTTCATTATGATCAGAACCAAAATGGTCCTTACATGTCTTGTTCTGGAGTCCAGATCTGTGTTAAAAAGTTGAAAGTTGTTGCTGAGGTCAGCATTTTCAGACTACTGAAGCCATAATGTAGAGACTTGACCGGTCATTCATAAGGCTCAATAATGAAGTACAAGATTTCACCTTTCTTTGGCATTGCCTACAGCAATAAATGACTACTCAATGACTGTACAGTTACCTTTTCTATAATTCATTTTTATGCAATGCTGATTCTTATAAATAACATTCTATTTTAGCTATACTGCATTGTTTTTAGCTAAATAAGAGCTTTTTATTCTTTATAAGGAATTTGAACAGAATAGTGGATAGTGAATTTCTTGTTAAAACTACCGCAAGGGAAACTGGAGGCGACAAATTTTGGTGGCGCCTTTTTTTTCTGTACTTTTCTTACCGTTATAGGCTTAGGCTAGCTATAGGGGCATTAGAGTCACCAGTTTTTTCTCAAATTGCTGTTAAACATGTCATCTCACGTTTAATTCTGTTATATTACCCATACTAGTTATTCAAAGCTAGCCATTCCTCGTGTACCTACCATTTTCATACTGATTATGGGGATTTTTTTTTTTCATGTCTAATGAGATGCAGTGGGGCCGTACAAATATTGTGAGCAAGGTCTTCATCTCTAACACTTTACTTCCTACTTCTTGTCATTATTGTACTTTCTTTGTCAAATGGATGTATTCATTTTGTTGTTATTTTTACTTAAGGCACACTATATATATATACATCGTCATGCTCATTCAATCATTTTCCTGGTCTTTTTTTTTTGTTTTGAGAAAAATAACAAAATCAGTTGCACTAATAACGAAAGACACGACACAGTTTTTTAAAAACATTAAAAAAAATTATTTGTTGTTTATATTAAAATTCAAAGTTTCAAACAAATTTTGACAGAAATCTGGGGAACAAATAAGATACAGTCAAACCTGCCATGATGGCCACTTTCCCTTTCGTTTTTTCTATTTAAGTGTGTAAAATGGTCACATGTCCAATGCTACTTAATTTTATCAACCCAGAGCCAAATATTTTTGCCTGAGACGGCCAGGGGTGGTTTCAACTCGCCTGATGCTTTGTCATAAATTTTTATTTGGCCTCTGGCGCTGTAGACAGGCCGTCATAATCCATTCACCTGTCATTATTGTTAGTCCCTCCAATGAATGTTTACCCAAGTTGACCATACAATAAATTTTCGACTGCTGGTGAGAAAGGCATGTGATTGTGATATGCCATAACCTATAAACTCACCCACCACTCGTACACTAAGACTAACCGTACGTGAAGTGAATCGTTACTGTTTTGTTTACCCAATCTGTATCTGTATCAAATTAAGTAACAATGGCCGTTAATGTGAACTTGCGACAGAAGCGTCACTTGTTCTCCTCGTGGTGGCAACCCAGTGTTTGTTTTACCATGGCAGCATGGCATTCAGTCTTCATCGTCTCACATTCTTTATTTTTTCCTTGGGCAAAGTCAGCATCAAAGGAGCTGTGCAAAAATTAACAACCAAGAAAAAAAACAACAGAAAAACCCCTTCCCCCCCCCCCCCAACCCCCTTTCAAAAGAAAAGACCCTTGAATTTGCCTAACGGCAGTCCTAACCCTCCCCGGTTTTGATTTCAGAAGGGAATGATTTGCTTTCTTCATTTTGATCAGTCCTACCTAAGACGGCCACCTGTATTATTATTATACAACGTCCACTTTTCTCCTTGTCAATGGGTGGCCATTTTACACCGGTTCAACTGTAGTCTAGATGTGGCCAAAGCTCAGTTTGTCCCAAAAATGACTTGCGCAATTATCAAATGAGAGTAATGATATGTTGTAGTTCAAAATGGATAGTATTCATGGTCAATGTTGTGACAATTTATTGGATTCAATAATGCTGGTACAAGGCCCAATAGTTTAGACCAAGGACTGAGGTTTCTAACGTTGCAGAACACCAGCAGGATGTTGCAAACTGCTTTTATCTCTTTTGAAGAGGAAGTGTGCTAACACATGTAGCAACAAATACTGGGATGAGTGCCTCCACGCGATCACACACTCCCTACACGCAACTGATATGTGCGTGTAAAATTTTCCCTTGAGCACCTCTGACTGACATAAACAATAGAGCTGTCCTTGGTCTACACTATTGCCTCTGGCGTATTCTCTTTCCTCATATTATGGATGTGAATCTCTTTACGAAAATATATATATGTAAACCTTTTTTAAATTACACTTACTTACACACAGTGCAATTTTATTTATATAAGCTGTTAATACTGCGTAGCTGATTATACAAATATAGACAGGTCTGTTACTGAATCATGCAATACTTTTTTGCCACGTTCTTTCCCCATCGTGTATGATTGATTTGTACATTTTTTCAAAGTTTTTTTTATCAAATTGTTTTATCACATTTTTTTTTATTTTGTGGGTTTTTTTAAAAGCTTTTTTGAGTGTGACTTTTAATATTTTAATATATCTCCTCCCCCCAAGTAAATGTGGTCCTTTTAATCTCTTTGTGTATTGTCCCATCGGTGGGGGGAGGCTGGAGGACTGCGCTAGTAGGTCTTTCCTCGCCCCCACCCTCCAGTTTTTTTTTGTTGGTTTTTTTTTTCAGTCTCTGTGTTATATTTATTTTTATCCCATCCTAAATTACCGTAATTTTGTTGATGGGCTTCCCTTTTACAAACAAATTATTTATACATCATGATACATTAAGGTTTAACTTATATTTGTGCGGCATCGTGGTGAAATCAAGTGCTTGCCATAATTATGAAAATTCGAGAAATGGCAAATTGTACGGGCTATCCGTGATTTCAGATTTTCTGTTTTTGTGTTAAATGTGGCGGACTATCTAATTGGGTGAACTAATAATTAATATAGAACATGGCGTATTTTATCCCATTTTGGTGAACTTGAACCCCCTTCCAGGCACTGAAGTGACATTCTGTGATGTATGTGGTTAGACTGGTTTGATTCCGGTGATGGAAGTTAATTTTATCTGTATTTCTTCTGGAGTGCCCAGGCTGGTCCTGACATGCAAATTCGCCCCCTTCATGTGATCTAAATTGTGTCATTGGGGTGGAAAGAAGATTTACTATTTATACATGTGTATATATTTTATTACTATACTGTTTTATAAATTATAATAATTACACATTTTGTATCCAAACACCCGGCACTTTCCTGTTTACCTATCAAGTTGTTAATGCAGTTGGTAGATGCTAATCCTAGTCCTACACATGTCTTTCTGCTTTGCTTGGCAAGTCAAAAAATGATCTTGTATTAAGTTGTATTTTATAGATTATTTTGCAAGTACCCACCCACTGTCAATAGGATAATACTGCATCATGTACTGAGCAAGACGAAGAAATTCAAAAGCCTGTCTTAATTTTTGTGTTGTGTCTCATTGCTGGCCTTTGTCAAAATGAAATAAAGATTATAGATTAAATCTTCTTTTTTTTCTTGTGTTTGATACCATGTATGTTTTGCGTGGGTGGTTGACGAATGCTCTGGTGTGGTTTGCATCTGCTTTCCTATCAATCGTCTATCGTCTTTATCTCCCCTCCTTCTTTTCTGTGTGTGTTACCGTACTCTCTTGTAACGTCTCTAATCTTGAGCGTTTAAATGTCCTTATTGTGTTGCAAGTGCCGTAAAACACTTACTTGAAGAAAATGTGTGTTTGAGTCATGTTCGATGTATATCTACCTCGTTACCGTTTTTTACAAATGTGAAATAGTGACACGATATCTCTTTCAGGTGGTATCGGTAGCCTAGTGATTAGGGTGCCAGGCCTGTATTCATGAGATTGAGGGTTTACGGGTTTGGAGGTTCAAGCCTTAGCTCGGTCCAGTGTTGTGTCCTTAGGAAAAGCACTGCGCATGAATTTCCCATTTTGGCTCTGCCCTTCTGGAGATAGATCTTAAATAACCCAATAAAGTTGATAGGGTCGTTAAACCTATCCCATTTTTTAGCTCCGGCGGATGCTCTGGTCCTTCTTTCCTATCAAACATGTAGATTTATCGTCCTGATCTCTCCTCCTTTTTTAAATATTTATTACTCTCTTGTAACACCTCTATTCTTCATCTTCAGCACTCATATCCTCTTTGTGTGAGCAATTGCCGTAAAATCTTAGCATATGTTATCATGTCGCCTACTAAAACATTTCAGCTCCCGTATTTCTTCAGGTGACCTCTTAAGCTTAATCAAGGATGTAATAGACACATGTGCCATCAGCAGACCAAACGCAATGTTGTGGCAATTTTGAACTTCGAGGAGGATTCAAGAAGTCTTTTGTCTATGAAGGAAAAAAGATAAAGCTTTGTAACTTGGTACACATACTTTCATTTCTCTACATATTAGTCACCGTGCAGAGTAACACATTTCTGCCACCTCTCTTTGACCTTCAAAAGTCCTAAAGAAAACAAAATGACCCAGAATGGGCCCCTGACCAGTCTTCCACAGCTTCAATTGCTTCCTCGTTTTCATGGAAAGACGTCCTTTTAGTTTTTTTTTTTTTAAATTAGAAACAAAAAAGTCTAGTGTGAATAAGCTGGGTATGGCAGGGTTTCAAAGTCTCACTGTTCTGCTGTCTTTCATAAATTGGGCCGTGCTGCTCAGTTCATCTGTCGGCCCGTATAGCTTCTCTTGTAGCGTCAGTGGGGTTGGCCACGTTTCCTGTCTCAGGGCCCTGTGTGTCTTGCAGTGCTGAAGGATGTATTCGACAGTTTGTTCCGCCTCTCCACACTGGCATTTTGGTGATTGTACTAGTTTAAAAAACATTTGTACATATGTTGTCTCAGTCTTGTGTGTTGTGTCCTTAGTCTGAAGATAATCACTTGTTCTTGGCGGGACAGCTCATGGTAGCCATCTGGTGTCTGAGGTGCTTTAAATAGTGTATTTATAATAGTTTTTATTTCTGTGTAGTTAACGCTGTTGTCTGGTTGCTCTTTCTGTGCTCCTAGTTTGGCCATCCTGTCTGTCTGCTCCTTTCCTAAGACACCACAGTGTGATGAAATCCACTGCAGCATGATCCTCAGACATGGGATGTCCTCAATTACTTTTCGTAGCCTCGGTAGTTTGCCGGAAGTGATTGCCTGCAGTACTGACATGGCATCTGTTAGGAATACTACTTGGCTTTGGGGGTCTACCATATTCTTGATGATGTTTGCTGCATGTATTAGAGCCTCTGTCTCTGCCCTTGAATGGTTAGTGGGTCTCCTTCTTTCCTATCAACGTTTTTAAACATATTTTATGTTTGCTATTCTCTTGGAAAACCTTTATGGAAGGCTGGTCGGCGGGTGCTCTGGTGTGGTTTGCTTCTTCTTTCCTTAAAAACATCTATCGTCCTTATCTCCCCTTCTTCTTTTTTATGCTTGTTACTCTCTTATAGGGTGTGGCGGCGGAGTGGTTAGTGCGCTTGTCTCCGAAGCGGAAAGTCCGGGTTCGAGCCTCAGTTCGGACACGCATTTTTTTCGCCCCCTACTGCCCACCCAGCAGTAATGGGTACCTGACTTACAGGGGGAAGTAAAGGCGATGTGGAAAGGAACTGGCCACCCTGCCACAATATGCTGAAGGCCCAGGAAGTTGTCTCACTAAAAAGGCAATCCCCAATGTCCGGATCGGATGTGGGAACAACTTTACTCTCTTGTAACACCTCTAATCTTTTGGCGCTCATATGACCTTGTGCATTTGCCAGCACCGTAAAACCCCTACTAAAACTAAAAAACCTCTATGGCACTTATAAATTATATGTTGCAAGTGCCATAAATATTACTGAAAAAATAAATAAATGCTTGTACTCCAAGTTTGTCTCATACTCATACCAAACTTCCTTTGTCTGTCCCCGTGGTTTTATGCACCCCGCCTAATTTAGCAAAATTGGATCATTTTTGGCATAATTTCGTATTATTTTCGTTTGTCTTTCTTTTTTAAAAATTAACAGAATCGCATAATTTCACATTTTTGGTCTCAGTTTGCATACGTGTAATTTCAGAATTTTTCTTGCATAAAACGACAGGGACAGTTTTATAGGTTACCACCACACTTGGCTAGGGTGCTGATGCTCCGGATGGGGATAAAAGAAGGATTTAATCTGTTCGATATTACATCACAATAATGCATTTGTAACTTTCGGCTACGATTGGTCAGTGAGAAACATTAACCCCTGTCAATATTGCCACTAGGCACTGCCTCTCAGAAGTTTGAACTGTGTGTAAAAAAAAGTACTTAAAGCCGCGCTCTTTTTAATCTCCGTCTAAGTACGTGTAAGTTTTCAAAATGGAACATAATAATTTTAATATATAGCATTAGGGATCTTTTGCCTCTTTGGTAACTTAACTGTGCTGAAATTCGTATCGGAGTGAATGCGACAGGTTATCAGTGAGTGAAGATTATGCAAAATATAAACACAAAAAGCTAACTAACTGTCCTGTAGATTTAATTAAACACATCCGCACCAGACAGAAATAACAGAGGAACATGACTGGTGGAAAACCCTCTGTGAAACTCTACACAGATTTATAGAGAAAGCAAACAAAACAAAAGATTAAAACAAACAAAAAACAACAAACCACAAGCTCATGTAGAGTTACATTTTGCTCGTTTTATTTTTCAAAGCAAGAACAAAAAAACATCAACAAGATTTCAGATGGGAATTTCCAGTATTAAGTACATCATTGTGGCCTCATTTGGTACTCATAAATATTGCCGTGAGCCTGTGTGTGTTCGTGCTCACTCAGCCCAAGTGGGTGGACCCTGGGTCACCAAACGAAGCCCTAAAGTCTGTTTATCAATGACTTGAATGACTTTCTCTCCGCACATCATGAAGGTGTGTGTGAATTTTCTTGCAAGATTTTTTGTGTGGTTTATTTGTCTTTATGGGAGGGAGTACATGTCGGCCCCAAGACTATCGAGCGAAAGCTTGAGGTGAAGGCACATTAAAGTTTGCCCGTGACCCTAGTCCTTTACACCTCCACACACATCGTGGGTGCATGTCACTTGGAGGTCATGGCCGCCGAGCATAGCCCTTAAGACACAGCAGATCACCGATGACCTCGTCATCTTCTCCAGAGGCATCTATGAGATGAACCTGCCGAAGACAAAGAATTAAGACATGAAAAAATTATTCTATTTAAAAAAAATAATTTTTGTCACTTTTAATGAGGAAAAACAACCTCACAAAATTCCATACTTTGGTTCCTCCAGGCAAACTCAACACTCTCTAAATTTATATTTCGGGGAGGGGGGGGGGGGGGAATATACTATGGATTGGAGGAGGGGAAAAAGGAGAGGGGTGCTGTCTTCGGTATTTCTTCATACTTCACATGTCTTCACTTCCAGAAGTTCCCTCCTACTTCATTCCTCTCCCCCCCCCCCCCCTCTCTGTCTCTCTTTCTGTCTTGCTGTTTCCTTCTGCGTGTACTAAATACATGTAGCCGTTAAAGCGCCAAAGTGCTTTAATTTACTCAAACAAGAAAACTACAAACAAACAATCCCAAAAGAAATGTAAATCTAGCTTATCGGTACCTCTAAAGGCTTTAAATTAAAACTGCTTGGGTTGGCCTTGGCTTCGTCCAGTGGGTCCTGCTCAGTGCTGTTGGGTGCCGGTACGACGCAAGCGTTGACGATCTTGTTCATGACACGGGACATGAAGTAGAACTTGGAGGCTTCGGACCACTTGTTGGAGATGGGAGTGATCGCTGAGCAGAGGAGGAAAGCAGAATAGTACAGCTTGTTAACTTGAGGTGAATGATGAACGACGCATCACTACAGGGGAAGGGAAAGGGGGGGGAGTATTTGTTCAGTAAGAAAGAAATGGTGAGGGAGAGAGAGAGTCAGTTGAAGTAGTAAACGAGAAATATACTGAGAGAGAGAGAGAGAGAGAAGAGAAAGAGAGGGAGAGAGAGAGAGAGAAAAGAGAGAGAAGAGAGAGAGAGAGAGAAAAAGAAAGAGAGAATCAGTTTAGTGAAATAGAAATATACTAAGAGAGAGAGTGAGTGAGAGAGAGAGGGAGTGAGAGAGAGAGGGAGACAGTTTAGTAAGAGGGAAGATATACTGACACTGAGAGAGCAGAGAAAGAGAGGGAGAGAGAGAGAGAGTTTAGTAAGAGGGAAGATAAACTGACACAGAGAGAGCAGAGAAAGAGAGAGAGGGAGAGAGAGAGAGTGAGAGAGAGAATCAGTTAAGTTAGAAGAGAGAGGATATACTGACTCAGAGAGAGAGGGAGAGAGAGAGAATCAGTTTAGTAATAGAAATTTACTGAGAGAGAGAGAGAGAGAGAGAGAGAGAGAGAGAGAGAGAGAGAGAGAGAGAGAGAGAGTGAGTTTAGTAAAACTGTCACCGTGGTTTTATGCACCCCGCATAATATAGCAAAATTTTATCATTTTTTTTGGCATAATTTCTGGTTATTTTCCTTTATCGTTCTTTGTTAAAATTAATAGAATCACACAATTTCACATTTTTGGGCTCAGTTGCATAATGTCATAATTTTCCTTGCATAAAACGACGGAGACAGGTAAGAGGAAGATTATACTGACACAGAGCGAGCGAGCGAGCGAGAGAGAGAGAGAGAGGGAGAGAGAGAGAGAGAGAGAGAGAGAGAGAGAGAGAGAGAGAGAGAGAGAGAATCAGTTTAGTAAGAGAGAAATATACTGAGAGATAAAAAAAACAAACAAACAAAGACTACCGTACTTTTGAAAGATGAAAAATGAGGGGTAGAGACTAGAGAACAAACTACAAAGTAGCCTAGGAACTATTTGTCAGCCGTTACCTCCAAGCCCCATCCGATGAGCCAGGAAGGGCATGGCGTAGAACCGTTTCGGAAGCTGGAACAGTTGTGGTGGGAAGACAGTGTCAAATCTACCGTG
>NW_004797416.1:1258318-1270211 GCF_000002075.1 Aplysia californica
GGTGTTACAAAAGGTACGCTACTTCGCTGAGCAGTTCGAAATACAAAAGATGACCAAAATACTTGTAAATAATGTCAACTGATTAGCCTAAAACCTGTTAATTGGAAAGACAGTTTATCCAAGACACAAAGGAGGACCACTGGCAACAAAAACAGTTAGCTGACTGAGCCGAGTGGTAGTTGGTGGATATTTACCCTCAGTCCAACTTGAAAGAAGGTATAATTCAACCTCATGGTATATTCAATTAAACTTGGAGTTTAAAAAAGTCACCTTTTCCCCCCTTCAATGACCCCCCCCCTCCCCTCCCTCCAAAAAAACAAAACAACAACAACCAAAAACAAACTGGCTGGCCCCGACTGCATCAAAGGTAAAGGAATTTGATTAGTTTAAGTCAAGCGGCACTCTGACCCCCAGTATTGGGGGAACCCCCTGCCCTCTTCCCCACTGGTGTTGGAATTGCAATCATAAAGAACGCTCTCAGTTGACCGAAACTGGCCGGGAATTGATCAAAACGCGGACCCTCGGTGATGCTGAAACCTATGCGCCGGATCGTGGCCAGGTGTGTTCACTAAACGCCACAGTAAGTCCAGCTGATTGTTACACCAGGGAGCCCTTGCGCAACAGGGCGGCGACGTCTTGCTCCTGGTGTTGCACAATTTTTTAACAGACTAGCTGATTTTGGTTAAGGCTATAGCCACTGTGTGGTTGTTCTTCACTTTGAAAGTGTTTAAGAAAATACAAGTACATTGTAATCAAACTTCAAGCGTCCACCACTCCAGCCCTTCCTAAAAAAAGTGACAAATTGTGTTTGTTATGGGCATACACAGGTCAACATTGCGTCTATCAGAGAGCACTTGCGTCGAATGCCATCAATTAAAGTTCAAAATGTCATCAAGCAAAGCATAATTTACAGTTTTCTTGTTAATTCAGAATATTAAAGTTAAGTAAGAACAGCATTTCTCTAAGTTTTCACACGACCGCTATTTAGCGGGAAAGTGGCAGCTATGTTAAAACGTATACATTTCGTTCCTGCTTGATCGATAACCCATATCTTAATTAAGAATTTATAATTGTAGTTGTTTTTTAAAATTATTCAGTTGAGGTGAGATTCAGAAGGCAATAAATCCATCACATGCAAAGAACTGCCCAGAAAGAATAACCATTCAGAATAAGCTTAGAAATGATCTGCAGCAGATTCATGTGATTTGAAAAGGTCAGAGGACGAGGGACTGGAAATAAACATGCAAATGCAAGTGACCACCTGCCGTCCCAAGGTCACGACGTAGAGTAGAAATCGTCGGGAAGCTCGGAACAGAACACAAGTATCAATATAGCTGTCCTCGTAGGATTATGCGATTGTGCAGCCACGCGTTTTTTCACGTTTTTTCCCTTTTTTCACAAAACAATTAACGCCTCGCCATGTGACTGAAGGGACGTAATCACGTAATAAGTCTCATTTAAGTGAAAAGTTGATTATTGAGCATGTTCAATTTTTCAATCCATCAAAAGTTGTTCTCATGTCTGCTGATGTTTCATGTTTGACAGGTGTCCCTGGTTTTAGTAACGTACCAGCATCACAGGTGCAGATGTCCTTTTTTTTATTTTTTTAAAAATATTTTCCTTTCCTCTATAGATCTAGATCTACAGTAACAGCTGAAAGTTACAGAGATTATTTTTGGTTGGATTTTTTATTTATTTAAAAATTATTTTTTTTTACTGATGTGTTTGTTTCCTTTTCCAAATACACAACAAATTATTGATACTGATATGTACTGTTTTCAATTTTTCTGCACATAAAACATGAAAATCAGGAAACTTCGTGTTGAAAAAGTGCAAAACATGTCGCGAATGGTATTACGCTAACTTGTATAATTTTGCTTTTTTGTGCATAATTTGGCCTTCTAAATTTGCATAATTCTACGGGGATAGATATAGAATAACTTTCAAAATAGTATAGGAATACCTCTGAACACGACGATGATTAAATCGAGAATGAAACCCCCTGCGACGATGCTACTGACTGAAGTGTATTTAGGCCATTCCCACAGGGGGGACATTAACGTGTTCTTATGCACAGTAGAATTGTAAATGAGCTGATTCATCAATGCCATACTCATAACTGTGCCTGAACTGCAGCTTTTTCTTTCCTAATCGAGAATGAAGGGAAACAAATCCGAAAACTGTTGGTTCGAGCCTCTCTTTGAAAGTACACTACAGCGTTGCACAGTTCAAAACACAAAGGAAACTAAAAATGTTATACCTGCCGCCAACTGATTACGCGCCAATAGTTGGTCATGGACATTCCCAAGTTCCCGAGACGTACGCCCCCCCCCCCCCCCACTCTCTGGCCGATGCTCCCGGGGTGCAACTGTAGACTTCTTTGAGGAGTCCAAGTTTTCTCGTGGGCAGAAGCAGCCATTTTATTTCTGTCACAGCGTGCACTACCGCGCGCGATACATGCACTATCAAGCTTTTTGTCCTCTCTAAAGTTTATAATAAAAATAGAACTTTGCCCTAAGAAATAATTCCCAAGCTAATACATTATGTAAAGTTCAACAAATACGGGAAAATATCACGGAGAAGAAGAAAAAAACAAACACCCCCAAAAGAGTGATACAATTATAATTTAAAAAACAAAAACAGTTGCTGAAGACGGGCCTTTTTAATTCTTTAAAAGCATTTTTTTGGCCATTAATAATATATAGCAACAGCTTAAAAACCCAGAAAGAACGCCAGTTTTTAAGATGAATTAAACACAGAATAATTATGCGTCCGTCCAGACTGAAGGTAGAATTTGTAATGAGAGAGAAAGTAAGAAATGTATTGGCTCGAGCCTCTCTTTGGAGATACATGTACGCTATTTTGCTGAGCTGCTCGAAAAAGAAAGGATAACAAACAAACAAAACAAAACCAAAACAACAACAAACAAATAAAAAAAACTCCAAAAAAACAAAACAACCACACACACACACTTGTCTTGTCAACCGATTACACCAAAAACTGCTGTCAGAACTTCGAAGGGCCGCAACTCAGTTGTGCAATTCGTGTATTATCGGAAACACAATGGAGGACCACTGGCCACAAAAATTAAACAGCGCGCTGATGAAGCCGATCCATAGTTGTTGGATATTTGCCAGTTTAGCGCCTCGACATTTTCCCCCTCAACAAGGAAGGTGGCGTTATTCAACATCATGGTACATTCATTTAAATTGGGAATCCCCCCCCCCCCCTTTGAATGGAAAGCAAACAAAACTTTTTAAATTTCAATGTTTTTTAAACTGGCAGGCTCCGGCTGCATCAAAATTAAATGAATTCGATTGGGAGTGGTATTAAAAAATACCCCATAAGCCTAGGGGAAGCGGCACTCCAATCCCCAGGATTAGGGGAACCCCCTACCCCACCGCTGTTTTATTTACAATCACTAAGGACACTTTAAGCTGACAAATATTGGGCGGGAATTGAAAAAACGGACGCTGAACTACGTCCAAGCTTAGGAAGCTAAAATAACGAAATTATAATGATGAACATTTTATGAGGTCCTCGCCTACGGACTGGGCGGCGACCAGGTGTGTTCACAAAAGGCCACCGCCGGTCCAGCTGATTGTTACGTCAGAGAGCCGGTCACTGATGTAAGCGACCGCCATTTTGGTTATGATTATGGTGTTATTTTTTGAGCTATTGAGAAGAAAACGGCAAAGGTTTTGCTTGGGAACATAAAATTAAATGTAGCGTGTCCTTTAAGAACATCGCGTTAAAACTAAGCAAAACGCGCTGCTCGTACCCGTATTTATTTTGATATTTGGTATTGACAAGATAACTTCAAAGGCTTTACTTGATAATGTCTTGAACTTTAGCTGTTGGCACGAGGCACACGTGCTCTTATAGGCCTAGCAAAAACTAGTTTTCTTGTCAATTCCGAGTATTAAAGTTAACAAAAGCAGCATTTTGTTTAATTTACTCGTGAGATTCAAATCAAACACATTTACATTGTATATTACAATTGGATGATTTAAAAAAAATATGAGGAGATCACAGATTATTTAATGAAAATAATTGTTTTACAAAAATACAGTAAAGTTGAGGACAAAGACCATAAGATCAATCATGTGCAAAGTGCAACTCACAGAGAGAGAGAGAGAGAGAGAGAGAGAGAGAGAGAGAGAGAGAGAGAGAGAGTGAGAGAGTGAGAGAGTGAGAGAGAGAGAGAGAGATCAGGATCAAAATAACCCGCGGTGAATTTATATAATTTGAAGTTAGTGGATTTGTTTGTTTTGAATCATTGTATCGATTCATGATATTTTCAAAACATTTGCTTAAGGTACATGTGTTTACTAATTTAGAGGCGGAAACTCCTATCGTTGCATATTGGGAAAAAAAGGCCGTCGACGATACAATTCAGAAAGGAAACATCTAGCACGATGATGGGACCGATAAAGAAGTAAAAAACAACAACAACAAACAAATAAGAAAAACTAGAAATATACACATGTCGTATATATTAAGTGACCACTTACCGAATCAACGTCACGACCGTAGAAATTGTCAGAAATCTCAGAACCGAACACTAGTCTCAATAAAGAATAACTCTCTGAGTAGTATCGCAATACGTCTACACACGCTGATAATCAAATCCAGAATGAGAAAAAAAATTCGAAAACTACTGACTCGAGCCTCTCTTTGAAGGTACGCAACTTTGCTGCACACCTCGAAACACAAAGAAAATTAAAATTTTACTACCTGTCGTCAGCTGATTACGCGCCAATAGTTGGTCACGGACATTCCCACGCCCCCGAGGCGTACGCCTCCCCCCGCCCCTCACCCACTGACCGATGACCCCAAGAGGCGACGACACATGACCAACAGCTGATTGTTACGTCAGAGAACTAGTAGTAGACTTGCAACGTGGTGATGTTTTTGGTCGAAAAGTCGTAATTTCTGAGAGTGGTTGGCGGGTGTTCTGATGTGGTTTGGTATTCTTTTACTTCTACTATCAAACGTTTATTGTCCGTATCTCTCCTCACTTTAAAAAATGTTTATTACTCTCTTCCTGTGTCAATCTAATTAATCTTCGGCACTTATTTGAACCGATTGTGTGCATGATTGGGTTTTAGTAGTCATATTTGGACATTTTGTTGTAAGAAACCGTTTCTAAAAATTACTAGTACACATCGTTGTCTGACTACAGGTAACATCTACAATAGAAAGAGTCCTTCCTAAAGTTTGGCGGTACTATTGATGTCAGCCAAGTCTGGTGTTGTTTGTCACTGTTCGACATGTTTTGTTTTTCTTTCTTTCTTTATCTACAAAACACAAGCGTAGTGTGTCAATCAAAAGTTGAGACATTGCCAAACATGATATCTTAGCCCCTTAGTTTATGAACTTGATAGTCAGCTGATTATGGAGATCAATAGATGGTGGATATTTGCCCCTGAGTGAGGAAGAAAGCGTTATTCAACCTCGCGGTACATTCATTTCAAATAGGTATTGAAAAATAAATCCCTATTCCCCCTAGCCATGAAAGAACCCCCAACTACTCAGTCGGTCCTGACTACATCAAAACTTAATTAATTAGATCGGGAGTGTGCACTAGGTACATGATTATTATATTATTAGAAAACATAAGCTAAAATGTGAAGGGGCGCTCATCCCCAGGATTAGGGGAACCCCCGCCCCCACCCCACCCCCCAACCGATGTTTTATTTTCAATAACAAAGGACACTTTAAGCTAACAAATATAGGGCGGGAATCGATAAAACGGACCTTCGCTGATGTTGAAACCCCCTGAGCTACGTCCAAGCCAAGAAGGCTAAAATAACGAAAATATGATGGAAATTTTCTGAGGTCCTTGCTTACGCCCTGGGCGGCGACCAGGTGTGTTCACAAATGGCTACCGCCGGTCCAGCTGATTGTTACGTCAGAGAGCCGGTCACTGATGCAAGCGACCGCCATTTTGGTTATGATTATGGTGTTATTTTATGTGTTTATTGACAAGAAAACGGCAACGGTTTTACTTGGGAACATAAAAATAAATGTTGTGTGTCCTTTAAGAACATCGCGCTAAAACTAAGCAAAACGCGCTGCTCGTACCCGTATTTATTTTGATATTCGATATTGACAAGAGAACACCAAAGGTTTTACTTGGTAATGTCTTAAACTTTAGCTGATGGCATAGGACACACGTGCTCTTATAGACCTTAGCAAAAACTAGTTTCTTGCCAATTCCGAGTATTAAAGTTAACAAAAGCAGCATTTTGTTTAATTTACACGCGATGTTAATAACAAACACATTTACAGTGTATATTCCAATTTAATAATAAAAAAAGAGGAGATCAGAGATTATTTAAAGAAAATAATTGTTTTTAAAAAATACAGTAAAGTTGAGGACAAAGACCATTAGATCAATCATATGCAAAGTACAACTCATTGAGAGAGAGAGAGAGAGAGAGAGAGAGAGAGAGAGAGAGAGAGAGAGAGAGAGAGAGAGAGAGAGAGAGAGAGAGAGAGAGAGAGAGAGAGAGAGAGAGAGAGAGAGAGAGAGAAATCAGGATCAAAATAACCCGCCGTGAATTTATATAATTTGAATTTCGCCGTGAATTTATATAATTTGAATTTGGTGGATTCATGATATTTTAAAAACATTTGATTAAGGTACATGTATTTACTAATTTAGAGGCGGAAACATGTATTTACTAATTTAGAGGCGGAAACTCCTATCGTTGCATATTGAAGAAAAAAAGGCCGTCGATGATACAATTCAGAAAGGAAACATCTAGCACGATGATGTGGCCGGTAAAGAAGTAAAAAAACAACAACAAACAAATAATAAAAAATTAATAAAAAATTATATATATATATATATATATATATATATATCTATGTATATATATATGTATATATATCTCAGAACAGAACACACGTCTCAATAAAGAATAACTTTCAGAATAGTATCGTAATACGTCTACACACGCTGATATTCAAATGGAGAATGAGAAAAAAAAATTGGAACCCTCTGGCTCAAGCCTCTCTTTGAAGGTACGCAACTTTGCTACACATCTCGAAACACAAAGAAAACTAAAATTTTACTACCTGTCGTCATCTGATTACGCACCAAGGAGATTAAAAGTAGTTCTAAACTCCTTGTTACGCACCAATAGTTGGTCACGGACATTCCCACGCCCCCAAGGCGTACATCTCCCCCCGCCCCTCACCCACTGACCGATGACCCCAGGAGGCGACGACACATGACCAACAGCTGATTATTACGTCAGAGAGCTAGTAGTAGACTTGCAGCGTGGTGATGTTTTGGTTGAAATGCCATAATTTCTGTAGGTTGTTGGCGGGTGCTCTGATGTGGTTGGGTTTATCTTTCTTTAACTAAATGTGTATCGTCCTTATGTCTCCTTACTTTAAAAAAAAATGTTTATTACTCTCTTCCTGTGTCAATCTAATTAATCTTCGGCTCTTATTTGAACTCATTGTGTGCATGATTGGGTTTTAGTAGTCATATTTGGACATTATGTTGTTAGAAACCGTTTCTAAAAATTACTAGTACACATCGTTGTCTGACTACAGGTAACATCCACAATAGAGTCCTTCCTAAAGTTTGGCAGTACTTTTGATGTAAGCCAAATCTGGTGTTGCTTGTCACTGTTCGACATATTTTGTTTTTCTTTCTTTTTCTACAAAACACAAGCGTAGTATGTCAGTCAAAAGTTGAGACATTGCCAAAAATGATATCTAAGCCCCATAGTTTATGAACTTGATAGTCAGTTGATTATGGCGATCTATAGATGGTGAATATTTTCCCCTCAGTAAGATAGAAAGCGTTATTCAACCTCGTGGTACATTCATTTCAAATAGGAATTTAAAAATAGATCCCCCCCCCCCCCGTCATGAAAAAAACCTACTGCTTGGTCCGGACTGAATCAAAATTTAATTAATTCGATCGGGAGTATGCACTGGGTACATGTATTATTATTATTATTATTAAAAAACATAAGCCAACATGTGAAGCAGCGCTCCCATCCCCAGGATTAGGGGAACCCCCTGCCCCCAACGCTGTTTTATTTACAATCGCAAAGGACACTTTTAAAGCTAACAAATATTGGGGGGGGGGGATAAATAAAATGGACCTTCCTGATGTTGAATTGAAACCTCCTTAACTACGTCCAAGCAAGGAGATTAAACAATGGAAAATTTCTGAGGTCCTGGCCTACGCCCGGGGCGGTGACCAGGTGTTTTCACAAATGGCCACCGCCGGTCCAGCTGATTGTTACGTCAGAGATGCAAGCGACCGACTTTTGGTTATGATTGCGGTGTTATTTTATGTGTTTATTGATAAGAAAACTGCAAAAGTTTTGCTGTGGAACATAAAAATTAAATGTATTGTGTCCTTAAAGAACATCGAGTGAAAACTGAGCAGAACACGCTGCTTCTACCCTTTTTTATCATTATATTCGGTATTGACAAGAGAACTTCAAAGGTTTTGCTTAGTAATGTCTTGACAGATCTCAGGGCACAGGACACACGTGCTCTTGTAGACCTTAGCAAAAACTCGTTTTCTTGTCAATTCGGAGTATTTAAGTTAATAAAAGTAGCATTTCGACTAATTTACACCCGATGTTCACAACAAACACATTTATGTTCTAATTGAATAATTCAAAATTTAAAAAAATGAGGAGATCTCAGATTATTTTATGAAAATAATTGTTTCCTAAAAATACAGTCAATTGAGGACAGAGACCATTAGATCAATCATAAATGCTAAGAACAACTCAGAGAGAGAGATTGAGAGAGAAGGAGAGAGAGAGGGGCGGAGAGGGAGAGAGAGAGAGAGAGAGAGAGAGAGAGAGAGAGAGAGAGAGAGAGAGAGTGAGAAATCAGTATAACCCGCTGTGAATTTATGTAATTTGAAGTTGGTGGATTTGTTTGTTTGATTTTAAATCATTGTATCTTTTTATGATATTTTCAAAACATTTGATTAAGGCACATGTATTTACATATTCAGAGACGGAAACTCCTATAGTTGCATAGTGAAAAAAAGAGATACGATTCAGAAATGTAACATCTACCACGAAGATGCGGCCGATAAAATTATTTTAAAAAAAAGACTAAACAAAGAATAAAAACTGCAAAGAGATACAATTGTATACATTAAGTGACCACATACCGTCTCAACGTCACGATCGTAGAAATTGTCAGAAATCTCAACTCAGAACACACAGCTCAATAAAGAATAACTCTCAGAATAGTATCGTAATACATCTACCCACGCTGATAATAAAATCCAGAATGAGAAAAAGAAAATCGAAAACTACTGGGTCGAGCCTCTTTTTGAAGGTATGCAACTTTTGCTGCGCACCACAAAACACAAAGAAAACTAAAATTTTACTAGACTACCTGTCGTCAGCTGATTACAAGTCAATAGTTGGTCATGGACATTCCCACGCCTCCGAGTCGTACGTCTCCCCCCGCCCCTCACCCACTGACCGATGACCCCAGGAGGCGACGACACATGACCAACAGCCGATTGTTACGTCAGAGAGCTAGTAGTAGACTTGCAACGTGGTCATGTTTTGGTTGAAATGTCATAATTTCTGTAGGTTGTTGGCGGGTGTTCTGTCTGATGTGGTTGGTTTTCTCTTTCTTTTACTATCAAACGTTTATCATCCTTATCTCTCCTCACTTTAAAAAAATGTTTATTACTCTCTTGTATCACATTTATCGTATTTGAACTGATTATGACCATGATTGGGTTTTAGTAGTCATATTTGGACATTATGTTGTAAGAAACCGTTTTTTAAATTACTAGACTAGTAGTACACATCGTTGTCGGACTACAGGTAACATCCACAATAGAGTCTATTTAGAGTCGTTCCTAAAGTTTGGCAGTACAATTGATGTACACCAAGTCTGGTGTTGCTTGTCACTGTTCGACATGGGGTTTTTTTCTTTCAATCTTTACAAAACAAACTCGTAGTGTGTCAGTTAAAAGTTGAGACATTGCAAAACATGATATTTTACTCTTGGCCCCATAGTTTATAAACGTGATAGTCAGCTGATTATGGCGATCGATAGAAGGTAGATATTTGCCCCTGAGTGAGGAAGAAAGCGTTATTCAATCTCGCGGTACATTCATTTCAAATAGGTATTGAACGATAAATCCCCATTCCCCCTTGCCATGAAAGAACCCCCAACGACTCAGTTGGTCCGGACTACATCAAAACTTAATGAATTAGATCGGGAGTGTGCACTGGGTGCATGTATTATTATTATTAGAAAAAATAAGCTCACATGTGAAGCGGCGCTCCTCCCCAGGATTAGGGGAACCCCCTGCCCCTTCCCCCACAGGTGTTTTTATTTTCAATCACAAAGGACACTTAAAGCTAACATATATTGGGCGGGAATCGATAAAACGGGCCTTCGCTGATGTTGAAACCCCCTGACCTACGTCAAAGTCAAGGAGGGTAAATAATGGCAAATTTCTGTGGTCCTTGCCTACGCCCCAAGCGGTGACCAGGTGTGTTCACGTCTGCTCACGTTGACATTCAAATCGAGAATGAGAAATAAAAAAATCCGAAAACTGTTGGCTTGAGCCCTCTTTTTGAAAGGAAGCAACTTCGCTGCACACCTCGAAACACAAAGAAAATTAAAATTTTACTACCTGTCGTCAGCTGATTACGCGTCAATAGTTGGTCACGGACATTCTCACGCCCCCGAGGCGTACGTCTCCCCCTCCCCTCCCCTACTGACCTATGACCCTAGGAGGCAACGACACACGACCTACAGCTGATTGTTTACGTCAGGTAGCTATAGTAGAATTTTCAACGTGGTGATGTTTTGGTTAAAAGGTCATAATTTCTGTTTGTTTGTTTTGTTTGTTTAGTATAGGGTTTTACGGCGCTCGCAACTGCATAAGGTCATATGAGCGCGCGGGACACACCTAATACTTTTTCGTTGGTAGGAAATTTTGAATTTTGCCCGGGTGGCGGCCGGAGCCTACTCTTATCGATTTTAGACCACCAAGGGATCTTTAACGTGCGCAACTTGCACACGGGCCCTCCGAGATTTTTCGCCCTTGTCCGAGAAGGCTAGGTGTAGATCTTTCCTACCGGAAGATCAGGGGTGTGGCAGAAAGACAGCAGTTAGGAGGAGCCAGGGAGTAGCAGTAGAAAGGCTGCAGAAAGAGTCAGGAGCCCAGAGGAGGGGGCAAAGGGGGTGAGGGGGTGGGGGCAGAAAGTGGAAATGAAAGCAGACAACAGAACATTGTTAGAGATCAGGAAAGGATGTGAAAGGAGACAATTTTAGAGAAGAAAATTTTTTGGTCGCTACCCGGAATCGAACCCGGGACCTTTGAATGAGAGGCCAACACCTTAACCTCTAGGCCACGAGAGCCCCATTTTCTGTTTGTGTTTGGGGGGTGCTCTGGAGTAATTTGCTCTTCCTTTCCTTTCAAGCTTCTATCGTCCGTATCTCTCCTCACTTTATTCTATTGTTTGTTACTCCCACGTAACACATCTAATCTTCGGCACTTATATGACCTAATTGTGTTGCAAGTCGAGAAAAACTCTTACATAAACAAAACCCTAATTTTGTATCCAGTTACGTGCCTGATTGAGTTATAGTTTTAGTAGTCACATTTAGAAGTTAATGAAAGAACTGCCTCTGGATGTTTACCCAAGGACCTTACAACAAACTTTAATGGATGCTCCACACTCTCGACGAGGCACCGCGCGCACCGTATCCAACTGAACGGGCAAAATGGCCGTCAACCATGGTCAAACCAAAGATTCTCTAGAACAGAATCTTTGGTCAAACTGCTCGTAGCATTCTTTCCTTTATAAAGTTATAATATTATAGTGCACAAAACTGTGTGTGTGTGTGTGGGTGGGGG
>NW_004797416.1:1270624-1273720 GCF_000002075.1 Aplysia californica
TCTCTCTCTCTCTCTCTCTCTCTCTCTCTCTCTCTCTCTCTCTCTCTCTCTGTCTCTCTCTCTGTCTCTCTCTGTCTCTCTCTCTCTCTCTCTATGTATCTCTCTCTATCTATCTATCTCTCTCTCTTTCTCTCTCTCTCCCCCTCTTCCCTCATTCCCTTACATAGTGGGGACCGGACTGAGAGAAAGGAGAGGACACTCCGGTATCTGTCCGCCGACCTGTCATAGTTCGTTAAGCGTGAATATGTGCAGAGGACAGTAAGCTGATCGTGAGCTCTGTGGTTGCTAGATGCCCCCACCCTCCGCCACCTCAGTCCATTCCCTCACAATGTCTTTCATTTTCACAGTCAAGGTAAACAATTCAATCACAAAGGGAAGTAAGCAAAAATAAAGTCGTGAAATTACATAAACATGAAAAAATGATATCAATAGGCGGATATTAGACCATATCTTTTCATATAAACTTTGAGCTTGTTAAGTATTAACAAATGGCCAAACATACACGGCCAACGATCGTCAGTTCTAATTGATGTCTTATGATTAGACATGAAGAACAGAAAACTATATAACCATAGCACAGTAGTGATTGCTGTGTACATAAGTAATAGGAGGTCGGGGACGGACGGCGGGGGCCTGTTGTAATAATCACATAACAGATCCCTGGTCCGGGGGGGGGGAGGTGTTTGCGGGGGCTGGGCAGGAGCGGGCAGGGGCCTCAGTTGGAGGGTTCTGTGGTGTGACAAGAGACTGGAGAGAGGAAAAGTGTCTAAAACGGAGAGGGGACTCACCGGCGAACCTGGCACTGTGGGGAATGAGCTGGACCAACATGGAGCCTCAAGTGGAGGATTGGAAGGTGTGTGAGAGAGGGTGACCAATGATAGATAACAAGGCTAAAACAGCTCCTGGACATGGATAGCTGGTGTCACTATCTATAATTTCTTGATGGCCAAAGGTGGATAGACAGGGAATGTCGTCAGGTAGTCCAACGGTCTGTCTGTCTGTCTCTCCCGTGCTTCACTCTCTCTCTCTCTCTCTCTCTCTCTCTCTCTCTCTCTGTCTCTCTCTCTCTCTCTCTCTGTCTCTCTCTGTCTCTCTCTGTCTCTCTCTCTCTCTCTCTCTCTCTATGTATCTCTCTCTATCTATCTATCTCTCTCTCTTTCTCTCTCTCTCCCCCTCTTCCCTCATTCCCTTACATAGTGGGGACCGGACTGAGAGAAAGGAGAGGACACTCCGGTATCTGTCCGCCGACCTGTCATAGTTCGTTAAGCGTGAATATGTGCAGAGGACAGTAAGCTGATCGTGAGCTCTGTGGTTGCTAGATGCCCCCCCCTCCCCACACACACAAACACATAAACACACACACACACACACACACACACACACACACACACACACACACACACAAACACATCCACCCCACCCTCCGCCACCTCAGTCCATTCCCTCACAATGTCTTTCATTTTCACAGTCAAGGTAAACAATTCAATCACAAAGGGAAGTAAGCAAAAATAAAGTCGTGAAATTACATAAACATGAAAAAATGATATCAATAGGCGGATATTAGACCATATCTTTTCATATAAACTTTGAGCTTGTTAAGTATTAACAAATGGCCAAACATACACGGCCAACGATCGTCAGTTCTAATTGATGTCTTATGATTAGACATGAAGAACAGAAAACTATATAACCATAGCACAGTAGTGATTGCTGTGTACATAAGTAATAGGAGGTCGGGGACGGACGGCGGGGGCCTGTTGTAATAATCACATAACAGATCCCTGGTCGGGGGGGGAGGTGTTTGCGGGGGCTGGGCAGGAGCGGGCAGGGGCCTCAGTTGGAGGGTTCTGTGGTGTGACAAGAGACTGGAGAGAGGAAACGTGTCTAAAACGGAGAGGGGACTCACCGGCGAACCTGGCACTGTGGGGAATGAGCTGGACCAACAGGGAGCCTTAAGTGGAGGATTGAAAGGTGTGTGAGAGAGGGTGACCAAAGATAGATAACAAGGCTAAAACAGCTCCTGGACATGGATGGCTGGTGTCACTATATATAATTTCTTGATGGCCAAAGGTGGATAGACAGGGAATGTCGTCAGGTAGTCCAACGGTCTGTCTGTCTGTCTCTCCCGTGCTTCACTCTCTCTCTCTCTCTCTCTCTCTCTCTCTCTCTCTCTCTCTCTCTCTCTCTGTCTCTGTCTCTCTCTGTCTCTCTCTCTCTCTCTCTCTCTCTCTCTATGTATCTCTCTCTATCTATCTATCTCTCTCTCTTTCTCTCTCTCTCCCCCTCTTCCCTCATTCCCTTACATAGTGGGGACCGGACTGAGAGAAAGGAGAGGACACTCCGGTATCTGTCCGCCGACCTGTCATAGTTCGTTAAGCGTGAATATGTGCAGAGGACAGTAAGCTGATCGTGAGCTCTGTGGTTGCTAGATGCCCCCACCCTCCGCCACCTCAGTCCATTCCCTCACAATGTCTTTCATTTTCACAGTCAAGGTAAACAATTCAATCACAAAGGGAAGTAAGCAAAAATAAAGTCGTGAAATTACATAAACATGAAAAAATGATATCAATAGGCGGATATTAGACCATATCTTTTCATATAAACTTTGAGCTTGTTAAGTATTAACAAATGGCCAAACATACACGGCCAACGATCGTCAGTTCTAATTGATGTCTTATGATTAGACATGAAGAACAGAAAACTATATAACCATAGCACAGTAGTGATTGCTGTGTACATAAGTAATAGGAGGTCGGGGACGGACGGCGGGGGCCTGTTGTAATAATCACATAACAGATCCCTGGTCGGGGGGGGGGTGGGGGGGGAGGTGTTTGCGGGGGCTGGGCAGGAGCGGGCAGGGGCCTCAGTTGGAGGGTTCTGTGGTGTGACAAGAGACTGGAGAGAGGAAACGTGTCTAAAACGGAGAGGGGACTCACCGGCGAACCTGGCACTGTGGGGAATGAGCTGGACCAACAGGGAGCCTTAAGTGGAGGATTGAAAGGTGTGTGAGAGAGGGTGACCAAAGATAGATAACAAGGCTAAAACAGCTCCTGGACATGGATGGCTGGTGTCACTATATATAATTTCTTGATGGCC
>NW_004797416.1:1276277-1279322 GCF_000002075.1 Aplysia californica
ACACACACACACACACACACACACACACACACACACACACACACACACACAAACACATCCACCCCACCCTCCGCCACCTCCCTCCATTCCCTCACAATGTTTTTTCATTTTCCCAGTCAAGGTAAACAATTCAATCACAAAGGGAAGTAAGCAAAAATAAAGTCGTGAAATTACATAAACATGAAAAAATGATATCAATAGGCGGATATTAGACCATATCTTTTCATATAAACTTTGAGCTTGACAAGTATTAACAAATGGGCAAACATACACGGCCAACGATCGTCAGTTCTAATTGATCTCTTATGATTAGACATGAAGAACAGAAAACTATATAACCCAAAGCACATTGGTGATAGCTGTTAGGTGGTCGGGGGACGGATGGCGGGGGCCTGTTGTAATAATCACATAACAGGGGTGAGGGGCAGGGCAGGGCAGGAGCGGGCAGGGGCCTCAATGATTCTGCCTCTGGTCTGGGATTGGGAAGGAACACCGCATGGCAAGCCCGCCTACAGACAACCTTCAGTAACACCCACCACACACCCACCACCATCATGCACATGTACACACACAAACTTATACACACATTAACTAAACATGATCAGTGGGCAACTTTTGAACGTATGACGAGCTGAGCTGTGAATGGAGAGACAGTATGAGTGAAAGAATAGGTGAAAGGAAGAATGTACGAGTGTATCCACAGGCGACAGCAGCTACAAGACGACGACACCGACCCCCCTGGCCTGGTCCACAGCTCACGAAAGAAAGGAATGCAGCTAAGGCAGTGTTTTGTCTATATTATTGTCCATGGTTCGCAGGGAGCAAGGGAATGTGTGAGATTTTCTTTGTGTGTGCCTGGAGGGAGGGGGTGAGGTGTGAAAGTCATGCAGACGGGGATGAGCCGCGGGAGAGAACATGGGAATTAAATCAATGAGTAAAACTGAAAGAGAAGAACGACTCATGAGCCCTGGAGTGAATGGATCCTGTGTTTCTATTTTTGTATACTTTGAACTGTTACTGAATAAATCCCGAAAAACAAACACACGCACGCTCCTCACTCTCCACTTACACACTTTACTACCACACACAGACACACTCACACACGCACATGTATACACACACACACACACACACACACACACACACACACACACACACACACACAGGAGCAAATTTTTAGGTCTATATATCTATTTCATTTTCAAGAGCTAGTCTGGCTAGTCTAGAGATTTTTAGATGAGTGTAAAAACGTGAAAAATAAAGGTTTCACAACAGAATGAAATCAAAATTAGAACAGCCCATAAACAACCACAAACATTAACAAATAAGGGCGTGTGTCCACCTGTCCGAAGAAGATTGGCTGTTTTAACACTTAATGTGCGTAATTTGAAAACAAAGTACAGGATATTACATGTAAATTATGGAACCACACACAGGGGGCCTGCCAGTGTCAGTACATGTGCTCGGTTTTGGTGGAACGTACGCTCTAACATAACACATTTAAATCTATATATTTATACATGTGTATATATATATTTAGAATCTAATGAAGGTAGGAACATCAAATTAAATGACGTTACACTATATAACCCTCCCCCCCCCTTTTTTCCCCATTAAAAAAAATTGATAGAAAAACAACACATCAGAACAATAACAAGAAAGGAAAAAATACACACTAACAAAATAAAACAGCACAAAGAGGGAAAAATAAAAGTAACTGTAACGTATTCAACAAATCAACGTGGTGACAACAAGTGAGAAAGAGACGAAGTGAAGCTAAGTGAACTTTCTTTCAAAAGTAAAGAGGTTCGGTTTCTTTCTTTTTTTTAAAATTTGACTTTCATCCTCCGATTTGGGGACCCAAAAATGCCCCAAAATTCGAGCCACGATTGATTGGTCGCAGCCGCTACAAACGCAGATATCTGTGCTAGATCTATGTGTCGTTATCAATAACCCTCCGTAGATCTAGACTAGACAGCACACGAGTGAACACAACACATTCAGTTTAACTTAAGAGCAGCACCCTTCATAGGCAACACGCCATATCTGTAGCGAAAAACTGTTTGGAATTGTAGCATTTTTAATTTCTTTATATAAATATTTACTGCGGACATTTTTTGGACAGATTGAACCATATTGTATACAAACAATCTTTGGTAGGCCTATACTATAATTATAGATCTAGATCTATATAATATCCGAAATTTGCGGGAAAGGATGAGATTTCAGAGTGTTCGGAGAAATAGTGCCCAGCTTTATTTTCTCGAACGTTCGGAGAAATAGTGCCTAGCTTTATTTTCTCGAACGTTCGGAGAAATAGTGCCTAGCTTTATTTTCTCGAACGTTCGGAGAAATAGTGCCCAGCTTTATTTTCTCGAACGTTCGGAGAAATAGTGCCGGCCATATTAATATTGGTAAAAATAATTCTTTCATCAGGTTCGTGAATTATTTATTTATTTACATCTATATATAGATCTAGATCTAGAATCTAGACTCAGCTGAGTCCCTCTGTTGGGAATCGGATGTGGATTTCTAGTTCAAGGCCTATTCCTATTCTCTTGTTCTACAAGATGTAGATCTAGATCTAAATTTATTTAGATTACTAGATTTAGATCTATATATCTATCTATCTATATTGAGTATTCATATTCCAATTCTATCGTGTTATTGTATCAAACCCAAAAGCAATGTAGATTCTAGATGTAAGCCATTATAGATCTAAAATCTAGATCTAGATCTATATGGAGGATTCATATTTCAATTCTATTGAATGTGTTATTGTATCAAACCCTATAGCAATGTAGATGTAAGCCATTATAGATCTAGAATCTAGATCTAGATTCTATATGCTCCTTGTTTGTTTTGGACTGTGGTTTTTTCATTGTAATTTTTTTTTTCATTTAGGACTTGTTTTGGCCTTTTTACATGAGTCCCGTTGCAGGTTCTTTTTGGGGGTGGGGTTAGGGTTAGGTCTCTTCTTTATTGTGTTTGTTGGGGTGGTCGCTCGTTACTCGGATAATAGTCCTTCCTTATGACACCCACAAA
>NW_004797416.1:1279422-1288764 GCF_000002075.1 Aplysia californica
ACACACACACACACACACACACACACACACACACACACACACACACACACATCCACCCCACCCTCCGCCCCCGCCCTTCATTTCCTCACAATGTCTTTCATTTTCCCAGTCAAGGTAAACAATTCAATAAAAAAGGGAAGTAAGCAAAAATAATGTAGTGAAATGTACATAAACATGAAAAAATGATATCAATAGGCGGATATTAGATCATATCTTTTCATATAAACTTTGAGCTTGTCAAGTATTAACAAATGGCCAAACATACACGGCCAACGATCGTCAGTTCTAATTGATCTCTTTTGATTAGACATGATGAACAGAAAACTATCTAACCCATAGCACAGTGGTGATAGCTGTGTACATAAGTAATAGGTGGCCGGGGGACGGAAGGCGGGGGCCTGTTGTAATAATCACATAACAGATCCCTGGTCGGGGGGGGGGGGGGTTTGCGGGGGCTGGGCAGGAGCGGGCAGGGCCTCAATTGGAGGGTTCTAAGGTGTGACTGGAGAGAGGAGAGAGGGAAAGTGTCTAAAACGGAGAGGGGACTTACCGGCGAACCTAACACTGTGGGGGATGAGCCGGACCAACAGGGAGCCTCAAGTGGAGGATAGGAAAGTGTGTGAGAGAGGGTGACCAAAGATAGATAACAAGGCTAAAACAACTCCTGGACATGGATGGCTGGTGTCGCTATATACAAATTATTGATGGTCAAAGGTGGATAGAGAGGGAATGTCGTCAGGTAGTCCAACGGTCTGTCTGTCTGTCTCTTCCGTGCCTCACTCTCTCTCTCTATCTCTCTCTCTCTCTCTTTCTCTTTCTCTCTATCTATCTATCTATCTATCTATCTCTTTTTCTCTCTTTCTCTCCCCCTCTTCCCTCTTCTCCTTACATAGTGGGGACCGGACTGAGAAAAAGGAGAGGACACTCCGGTATCTGTCCGCCGACCTGTCATAGTTCGTTAAGCGTGAATATGTGCAGAGGACAGTAAGCGGCTGGGCAGGAGCGGGAGGGGCCTCAATTGGAGGGGTCTAAGGTGTGACTGGAGAGAGGAGAGAGGGAAAGTGTCTAAAACGGAGAGGGGACTTACCGGCGAACCTAACACTGTGGGGGATGAGCCGGACCAACAGGGAGCCTCAAGTGGAGGATAGGAAAGTGTGTGAGAGAGGGTGACCAAAGATAGATAACAAGGCTAAAACAGCTCCTGGACATGGATGGCTGGTGTCGCTATATACAAATTATTGATGGTCAAAGGTGGATAGAGAGGGAATGTCGTCAGGTAGTCCAACGGTCTGTCTGTCTGTCTCTTCCGTGCCTCACTCTCTCTCTCTCTCTCTCTCTCTCTCTCTCTCTCTCTCTCTCTATCTATCTATCTATCTATCTATCTATCTATCTATCTATCTATCTATCTATCTCTCTTTCTCTCTCTCTCTCCCCCTCTTCCCACATCCCCTGACATAGTGAATATAAATAAAAAAAATTTTTAAGGTGATTTTAATCACTGATTTTTATTTAAAAAATCAAGTTGATTTAAATTTTAAAAATCAACTGATTAAAATCAGCCTGATTTAAATCAACCCAACCCTGGTTCCTGTCCGATCTAGCAAAATTCAATCAGTTTTCAAGGAGTCCTCGGGAAGCCTGCCACCAATCCTTAATGAAACCTTCTTATTCCTCTACGGCTATGGTGACTCCGGGGTCCACCAATCCTTAAGTAAACCTTCTTATTCCTCTACGGCTATGGTGACTCCGGGGTCCACCAATCCTTAATTAAACCTTCTTATTCCTCTACGGCTATGGTGACTCCGGGGTCCACCAATCCTTAAGTAAACCTTCTTATTCCTCTACGGCTATGGTGACTCCGGGGTCCACCAATCCTTAATGAAACCTTCTTATTCCTCTACGGCTATGGTGACTCCGGGGTCCACCAATCCTTAATTAAACCTTCTTATTCCTCTATGCCTATGGTGACTCCGGGGTCCACCTATCCTTTTTAAATTAAACTTATTTATTTCACTACGATGACCCTGGGGTCCACCGATCTTTAAAGAAACCTACTTATTTCACTACAATGACCCCGGGGTCCACCGATCTTTAAAGAAACCTACTTAATTCACTACGATGACCCCCGGGGTCCACTGATCTTTAAAGAAACCTACTTAATTCACTACGGTGACCCCGGGGTCCACCGATCTTTAAAGAAACCTACTTATTTCACTACGATGACCCCGAGGTCCACCAGTCCAAAAACCTAGTATTTCGCTAGGCATAAGACCCCGGGCACCGGTAAACAATTAAACCTGCTTATTTATCACTACGTTGAACCCGGGGTCCACCAATCCTTACTTAAACCAAACCTTATTTCACTACGGTGACTCCGGGGTTCACATCCTAAAACCTAGTATTTCGCTCTGCAGACCCCGGAGTCCACATATCCTCTACAGGACTCTACTATTATCAATTTGCAATTTTCATTGGTTAGCATTTTTTTTTTTAAAATATTGAATCAGAGACTCACTGTCTAAAAAGTCCACTGCTAATGTTATTCTTATCAAAGAAAAGGCACAATTTGACTTTATGACATGTTAAAAAAAGAGTTGTAAAAATATCCAGAAAATAACATAAAATGATTATATAGATCTAAATCTATACGTATTTTATTATGTATCTATATACTTAAAAGTAAAAGACTGAGCAGAGGCTTACAATGTAAATTCTGTGCTCTACAAGTAGAGAAAGTCTTAAGTTTGCGCAAAACAGATTTTAGAGAAAAAAAAGTTGGATCTAATTATTCTAATAAAAGCAAAAGTGATTGTTATGCTGAGATTTGTTATTATTAACTCTGGAAATACAGATAGTTGCTGAATCTAAAAGTAACTCAGATAGTTGCTGAATCTAAAAGTAACTCAGATAGTTGCTGAATCTAAAAGTAACTCAGTTAGTTGCTGAATCTAAAAGTAACTAGAACTGTGCTATTCGTTTTGTTTCAATGCCAAAGCCCAAAGGCATAGCAATGAGTTAGATCTAGATCTAGCAGTTGTAGGCTCTCTGGCTGCTTCTAGCATAGGCCTGCTACTACTGATTCTAGACAGGGAATCTAGATCTAGCTATCACCTGCACTATTACAGTCAAATATATGGTAATGTTTTGTCAGTCAGTTCATCCCAATTGCCATAGCTGCACGTATTAATAGCAGTGGCGGTGGGTGGACCAAGATATGAGTGGGGCTTAGGTTTTTTCCTCTTCTTTACCACCAAAAAGCAAGCAATAAGAACAACACGGTGATGATTTTTCTGTACTCTCGGCGAGCCACAGCATTTTGAGAACCATTCAAACGAGAAGAGTCACCTTTGTCTGCCATCTCTTTGTTCTACGTTAAATTCTTCTGGATAGTGGGGACAAAGCCATTTCACCTCCAAATTTTTAAAATAATTTTTTATTTGATTATTATTAAATCTCAGCGGCACAAATACACAGCACTCCAAACACACACCGTGTATGAGGTGGATAGGGTCGTGTTGTTGCAGAAAATAGAACGCGCCTAACAAAGGCCCAATGGGCGCATAGGTATCTGTGTCACTGGGGGAAAGTGTGTCGTAAACTTTCACCCCATTGTCAGGGCTGGGAGAGCGTGAGCCCTCTGTGCAGTGTTATTTTTGTCAAGTCTTCTACCTTTTTACAAGAGGGGTTTCGTAAAGGAGAGACCGTGGGAACGGGCTGGTTGATTGCTGAGCCCTAAAGACATTTGATTGGCTGTTAGGTTACTATAGTTGTAAGCGGGGACAACAGTGATTGGATAAACGAGCAAGCCGCCTAGTTTATCCCTCTGTGTTCATTGCAGAGGGTCAGAACAGTTTCAACTGCTTATTTCGTTATTTTCATTTGCCTTGGGATAGACTTGGGGGAGGGGGGGGGGGTGGAGAGGGGGGCTCAAGCCCGTGAGCCCTTCACTACCCACCGCCACTGATTAATAGTTGAATAATGCGATACCGAAGCAACACGTTATCATAGTGTGCAGGGGAGAGCAGGGTGCCCGGGTCGCTGACCGGTCGATATGGTGGTTCGGCTTTTGTAGATCTATGCATTTTTTGCGGAAAGCCCTATTACTAGATCTATTAGTGTTGTGAAAACTTCAACCTCTACAGCTCAGGCGTCAAAAGATGTTGGAAAATAATAATACGTCCTGAAGTTTCATAATTTATACAGAATAACACAGCCAGTAGTTTTTATTTCATCGAGTTATAAAAATGACCTTGTAACTTGTTTTCAGAAGCACATTTTAATAGTTCCAGTTCTACCGAATCGATTTTCACGCAAATTCAACCATTTTGATGACCTTTCTTTTCCTATTAAAAAAGATGTAGGCCTGTCGGATGTGGCAGTGCGATTAACACTGAGTTGTTTAGACCCATCAAAACACGAGGCTTCGTGGCCGATCACGAAAGTCTACGGGGCTTATCGAGACCAAAGATTCTCTACACGATCTTTGCTACAACTACTACTACATGTACTACTACGAGACAGTACGAGACAGTGCCACCCAGGCAAAGATAGTGTAACTTTGACTCAGCCACGTTGTGAACACACTTTTTATACCCCAAATTTTACCCGGAAGTCCATTCGGAGGATTTGACCTTTTCACTTGACCAAAGTGTGCCAAAATGGTAGCCTAGCTTTTGCCCCTCCATGAAGGAAAAATCTGGCCCTCGTTCAAACCATTGGGATTGAGCAAAATTTTGCGTATTGTGCTTTGTTCTTACAATATTCATTATGATTAAATATATAAGTTGTACACTGAGGCAAAACCGTACTAAATGAGAAAGGTGCACCATTATGAAAGTGGAACGAACTCAGTTGCCTGAAAAGGGTGTCCCCGGTAGTTTGAGCATGTGTGGCCTAAATAAGCTAACCCCCCCCCCCCCTACCTTACCTTATTTAGGCCATATTATGTAGCCTAAATAAGCACTCCCTTGGTATTTATCTTGACAAGTTTTTGTTCACATTTTGAATATAGTGAGTTGAGAAATTTAAGTTTTTATGAACGGAAAGCGGTCGTGGGTTGAACATGATGATGTAGATCTAGGAGGAGTTTACGAAACGTAGAAGTAGATTAGATCTTACAGTTTAAAAACGACAGAACAGCCAGTGGTGCTCTGCAATGAACTGTTGTCTAATAGATTGGATATTTTTAAAACTAAAGATACAGCCACTGCTAGAGTCCAGCAGCCTAACTGTTGACTAGATCTAGATTAACTAGACAGCGAGCTGTTCCCCGATGTCAGAATCAATGATCAGGAACTGAAGCTTAGAAACAATGGCACTCCTGTACAATGGCGGTCCCGTGTGCTCTAAATCACTCAAGGCCTAAGTGCCCCTGTAGTCATTTGTACCTGTTTCTTATTTAGATTTAGGCTTAGATTATAGATATCTAGATCTAGATCTATACTGAATTAGAATTATAGATCTAATCAAGATCTAGAAATAGATTATCTTGGCTATCTAGATCTAGATAGAATCTAGAGATATCTCTACATCTAGATATAAATCTAGATCTAGATAGAATCTAGAGATATCTCTACATCTAGATATAAATCTAGATCTAGATAGAATCTAGAGATATCTCTACATCTAGATATAAATCTAGATCTAGATAGAATCTAGAGATATCTCTACATCTAGATATAAATCTAGATCTAGATAGAATCTAGAGATATCTCTACATCTAGATATAAATCTAGATCTAGATAGAATCTAGAGATATCTCTACATCTAGATATAAATCTAGATCTAGATAGAATCTAGAGATATCTCTACATCTAGATATAAATCTAGATCTAGATAGAATCTAGAGATATCTCTACATCTAGATATAAATCTAGATCTAGATTCACTCCCACATGACAATAATGGCCGTCATGTAAACATTAAACGGGACCGCAATTGTACAGGTGCACCGAAAAAGAAGCCATTGAAACGAGCACAGAAGCTTAAGTAGATCTATCTTCTGTTGATATGATAGTATGAATCAAGTTGCATGATATAGATCTAGAGTGTCTCCGCCAATTCACAGACAAGAGTCATTCGCCAACCACTTAGGGGCCTAGATCTAGGTCTACTTTCCGAACTGCACACTCTTGGCTGGGTGCACAACAAAATCTAGACTCTCTAGATCTAGATTCTAGATTCTAGATCTAGATAGGCTACGTTTATTCATTAAATACTCTCTCTCTCTCTCTCTCTCTCTCTCTCTCTCTCTCTCTCTCTCTCTCTCTGGGCTAAAATAAATAATATATTAATTTTAGTAGGCCTTGGCTAGACATACCGCCCGAGATGATCAGTAGCCTTGCGTTGTAACCAATGTAAACTATCGCCAGTCCAGCGAGTTTTACGCGCAGCAGCTAAAGTGGGAGGGGCCTGCGCTTGTCACATGGCGCATAGAAGAGTTGTCCCGTCTTGTCTTATTCCGTCTTTGGTTATAGCGACCGAAAACATTTCTTCTTTAAAATTGGCTCTTTTCACAGCCTTTCCAGCTCTCTAGCATTGTTTTGTCGTCTGCTTTCGTCTCCACTTTCTGCCCTCACCCCCTTTGCTCCCTCCTCGGGGCTCCTGACTCTTTCTGCAGCCTTTCTACTGCTACTCCTTGGCACCCTCTTGCTGCTGTCTTTCAGCCACACCCCTCATCTTCTGGTAGGAAAGATCTACACCTAGCCTTCTAGGACAAGTGTGACAAATCTCGGAGGTCCCGTGTGCAAAATGCGAACGTTAAAGATCCCTTGGTGGTTTAAAATCGTAAAGAGTAGGCTTTGGCCGCCACCCGGGCAAAATTCAAAATGTCCTACCAACTGAAAAAGAGGATGTGCAGTAAGGTTCTTGGGGTAGGCCCAGACTGTCTAGACTGTCTGGAGTGTCTGGAGTGTCTAGAGTGTCTAGACTGTCTGGAGTGTCTAGAGTGTCTAGACTGTCTGGAGTGTCTAGAGTGCCTGGAGTGTCTGGACTGTCTAGAGTGTCTAGACTGTCTAGAGTGTCTGGAGTGTCTAGAGTGTCTAGACTGTCTGGAGTGTCTAGAGTGTCTGGAGTGTCTAGAGTGTCTAGACTGTCTGGAGTGTTTAGACTGTCTAGAGTGTCTGGAGTGTCTAGACTGTCTGGAGTGTCTCGACTGTCTGGACTGTCTAGAGTGTCTAGACTGTCTGGAGTGTCTAGAGTGTCTGGAGTGTCTAGAGTGTCTAGACTGTATAGAGTGTCCAGACTGTCTAGACTGTCTAGACTGTCTGGAGTGTCTAGACTGTGTGGAGTGTCTAGAGTGTCTAGACTGTCTGGAGTGTCTAGACTGTCTAGAGTGTCTAGACTGTCTAGACTGTCTGGAGTGTCTAGACTGTCCAGACTGTCTAGAGTGTCTAGACTGTCTAGACTGTCCAGACTGTCTAGAGTGTCTGGAGTGTCTAGACTGTCTAGAGTGTCCAGACTGTCTAGAGTGTCTAGACTGTCTAGAGTGTCCAGACTGTCTGGAGTGTCTAGACTGTCTAGACTGTCTGGAGTGTCTAGAATGTCTAGACTGTCTAGAGTGTTCAGACTGTCTAGGCTGTCTGGAGTGTCTAAAGTGTCTAGAGTGTCCAGAGTGTCTAGACTGTCCAGAGTGTCTAGACTGTCCAGAGTGTCTAGAGTGTCTAGAGTGTCCAGAGTGTCTAGACTGTCCAGAGTGTCTAGAGTGTCCAGAGTGTCTAGACTGTCCAGAGTGTCTGGAGTGTCCAGAGTGCCCAGAGTGTCTAGAGTGTCTAGAGTGTCTAGAGTGCAGAGAGTGTCTAGACTGTCTAGAGTGTCCAGAGTGCAGAGAGTGTCTAGAGTGCAGAGAGTGTCTAGAGTGTCTAGGGTGTCCAGAGTGCATAGAGTGTCTAGAGTGTCTAGAGTGCAGAGAGTGTCTAGACTGTCTAGAGTGTCTAGACTGTCTAGAGTGTCTGGAGTGTCTAGACTGTCTAGAGTGTCCAGACTGTCTAGAGTGCAGAAAGTGTCTTGAGTGTCTAGAGTGTCTAGACTGTCCAGAGTGTCTGGAGTGTCCAGAGTGTCTAGAGTGTCCAGAGTGTCCAGAGTGTCTAGAGTGTCCAGAGTGTCTAGAGTGTCCAGAGTGTCTAGAGTGTCCAGAGTGTCTAGAATGTCCAGAGTGCAGAGAGTGTCTAGAGTGTCCAGAGTGCAGAGAGTGTCTAGAGTGTCCAGAGTGTCTGGAGTGTCTTAAGTGTCTAGAGTGTCTAGAGTGTCCAGAGTGTCTATTGGGTCTAGAGTGTCCAGAGTGCAGAGAGTGTCTAGAGTGTCCAGAGTGCAGAGAGTGTCTAGAGTGTCTAGAGTGCAGAGAGTGTCTAGAGTGTTCAGAGTGCAGAGAGTGTCCAGAGTGCAGAGAGTGAGAAAGAAAAACGTAGTCACCGCCATAAGCTAGACTGTCTAGAGTGCAGAGAGTGTCTAGAGTGTCTAGAGTGCAGAGAGTGTCTAGAGTGTTCAGAGTGCAGAGAGTGTCCAGAGTGCAGAGAGTGAGAAAGAAAAACGTAGTCACCGCCATAAGCTAGACTGTCTAGAGTGCAGAGAGTGTCTAGAGTGTCTAAAGTGCAGAGAGTGTCTAGAGTGTCTAGAGTGCAGAGAGTGTCTAGAGTGTTCAGAGTGCAGAGAGTGTCCAGAGTGCAGAGAGTGAGAAAGAAAAACGTAGTCACCGCCATAAGCTAGACTGTCTAGAGTGCAGAGAGTGTCTAAAGTGTCTAGAGTGCAGAGAGTGTCTAGAGTGTCTAGAGTGCAGAGAGTGTCTAGCGTGTCTAGAGTGCAGAGAGTGTCTAGAGTGTCTAGAGTGTCCAGAGTGTCTAGAGTGCAGAGAGTGTCTAGAGTGCAGAGAGTGTCTAGAGTGTCTAGACTGCCTAGAGTGTCTAGACTGCCTAGCGTGTCTAGAGTGTCTGGAGTGTCTAGAGTGCAGAGAGTGTCTAGAGTGTCTGGAGTGTCTAGAGTGTCTAGAATGCAGAGAGTGTCTAGAGTGTCCAGAGTGTCTAGAGTGCAGAGAGTGTCTAGAGTGCAGAGAGTGTCTAGAGTGTCTAGACTGCCTAGAGTGTCCAGAGTGTCTAGACTGCCTAGAGTGTCTAGAGTGCAGAGAGTGTCTAGACTGCCTAGAGTGTCTAGACTGCCTAGAGTGTCTAGAGTGTCCAGAGTGTCTAGAGTGCCTAGAGTGTCTGGAGTGTCTAAAGTGTCTGGAGTGTCTGGAGTGTCTAGAGTGTCTGGAGTGTCTGGAGTGTCCAGAGTGTCTAGAGTGTCCAGAGTGTCTAGAGTGTCCAGAGTGTCTAGAATGTCCAGAGTGCAGAGAGTGTCTAGAGTGTCTAG
>NW_004797416.1:1288864-1293708 GCF_000002075.1 Aplysia californica
TTAGGTCTCTTCTTTATTGTGTTTGTTGGGGTGGTCGCTCGTTACTCGGATAATAGTCCTTCCTTATGACACCCACAAAGGCTTTTTTTTTTTGGGGGGGGGAGGGGTGCGCAAAATTTTCAGACAATCTGGTTGAGGCTCACATGCAGGTCTAATCTATTGTCCTTATCTCCCCTCCTCTTTTGTGTTTGTTCCTCTCTTGTTACTTGTAACAGTAACTCCACTAACCTCCGGCACTTTTACGACTATGTGTTGCAAGTGCCATAAAACTCCTACTAAAACTAAAGCTACAGATGGTTGCTAGAGGACGCCAGTGATATATCAGACAAATTTCTTTTTACTCCAGAATGTTGTGTACCAATTTGAAACGCAAAACTTCGGTGTGGGGGGAAATATTTATTTTTAAGTTTAGTTTGTCTGTGTTTTTTGGGGGATCACCTTGTAGTATTATATTGCTAGCTGGGCCCCCTTTTGATGAAAGGAATGGTCGGTGCATTAACGTCAACTGAAAGTCATTGGCATACTATATTTACACTCTACTGGAATGGAGCAATAAATCTTGAGAGAAAAGTGACACATGTGTTTCCAAGTTGCCAAATATATAATAGATGTATAGATTGATACTCTATTCCGCTTTCGTGGTCGCTCACTCCATAATTTCAAAAGTGTGGGACCAATGTGCTCTGCTTGTGAAGGGAAATCTCTCTCGTTGACAATGGCATCCTAGTAGACGGACTTTCCCAAGATTAGAACTCTGTGAGGACGAAACAAAGAATTTTGGAATAATCGGGGAAAGCAGTTTTCGTGGATTTTTTAAAGTTAGGTCCTAGCCACATGGATGCTGTGGACGCCTGCAAAGTTTCAAAGGTGTGGGTTCGGTAATAAGGGAGGAGTTTGCGCACAAAGCCTTCCAAGTCCACTAAGGCCAAGCACATAATACATTTCTGAAATATTATCAACATGGTGAAGTTGCCTTTCATTTTTAAAATTACCTGTCACGGGCGTTCCGTTCACTCAGCTGGTATCATGCTGGGCTGCGGAGCAGATGGCTGCGGTTCAAATCCCTGAATTGATATGATTGATCCTGAGTTGTTTTGTGGAGTTTTCAAGGCTCTCAACCTATGTAGCTCCGGGACTGCCCTCTCAGTCGACGCTCCAAGTCCCCATCGTTAGCTCAGTTGGTGCATCATGCTTCATTATAATAGAACGTATAATCAAGGACTACTATACTCAGTATAGTAGTCCTTGCGTATAATATATACTGTTGATTCTGTGCTATGGTGCAGGCGACACTTGGAGCGGTTTTTTATCTTTGATTATGTGGAGGGAGCTTTCAAGACTGTCCATCTTCTTTGTTTGGTCCTGTCCTGTCCTGTGAACCTTCAGTTCGGCGGTCCTGTCTTTTAAAGTAGGCTAAATAATTAGAGATAATCTTACAATGTTGAAAGTCAAAATTTTGTTGAAACCTTTTGAGGGTGGTTGGCGGGTGCTCTGCTGTAGTTTGTTCCTTCTTTCCCATCAAACGTCTATTGTCCTTATCTCTCCTCCTTCTTTCCCATCAAACGTCTATTGTCCTTATCTCTCCTCCTTCTTTCCCATCAAACGTCTATCGTCCGTATCTCTCCCATCAAACATCTATCGTCCGTAGCTCTCCCATCAAACATCTATCGTCCGTAGCTCTCCCATCAAACATCTATCGTCCGTAGCTCTCCCATCAAACATCTATCGTCCGTATCTCTCTTCCTTCGTTTTTGTCCTTGTTATTTTCTTGTAATAACATTTTGATCTTCGGTGTGTCTATGTGACATAATTGTGCTGCAGAACTCTTAATACAAAGACATGAAACCTTGCAAGTTCTATAGCACGTTTTAAATTAGTTTCAGTAACAGTTTAGAGATTGTTACATAAGAGTCACAAACACACAACAATGAAAAAAAAAGCAGGAATAGAGAGATAAGGACGTTAGATAGACGTTTGACAGGAAAGAAGAAGCAAACGACGTAGTCTACATTATTTACCCGTCCCCGTAGGATTATGCGATTGTGCGGCCGCGTTTTTTCGCGTAATTCTGCAACATTTGCATAATTTTGAATTCTCCGCCTTTTTTCACCCCCCCCCCCCCCCCCATTTATTTCACCAAACAATGAATGAATGAACGCCTCGCCGTGTGACTCAAGGGACGTGGTCACAGTAATAACTTTCATTTAAGTGAAAACTTGGTTATTTCCCTTGTTAGAAGATCTTGGTTATGGGTTTTGATTTTTTTCCTTGAGCATGTTCAATTTTACAATCCATCAAAAGTTGTTCTCATGTCTGCTGATGTTTCATGTTTGACAGGTGTCCCTGGTTTTAGTAATGTGTCAGCATCAGAGGTCCAGATGTCCTTTTTTTAAAAACACTTTTCTTTCCTCTCTATAGATCTCTAGATCTACAGCTGAAAGTTACAGAGATTATATTTTTTGGTTGTTTTTTTAAAATAATTTTTAAACTGATGTGTATTGTTTTCTTTTCCAAATACACAACAAATTACAGATACTGATATGTTCTGTTTTCAATTCTTCTGTACATAAAATATGAAAATCTGGAAACTTCGTGTTGAAAAAGTGCAAAACATGTCGCGAATAGTGTTACGGTAACTTGCTTAATTTTTGCATAATTTTGCTTGTTTTGGCGCATAATTTGGCCTTCTAAATTTGCATAATTCTACGGGGACAGTCTTGTGATACCACTCTGATCTTCCGTGTGTCTTGTGTCTATGTGACCTAATTGTGCTGCAGAACTCTTCATACAAAAACAAAGAACCTTGCAAGTACAATAGCACTTTTTAAATTAGTTTTCGTAACATTTTACAGCACTTGTGACACAACAAACATTAGAGGCGTTACGAAAGAGGAACAAACACAAACACAAAAAATGGAAAAAAAGCAGGAATAGAGAGATAAGGACGTTAGATAGACGTTTGACAGGAAAGAAGAAGCAAATGACATAGTCTACATTATTTACTCAGTTATACTGAAATATTAGATCAGAATATCAGAATATCTAACTTAAAAAATTAAAATCAAAACTTAATCAAAGAAAGAAACGAACAAGGAGTAATGAAACATTAAATCTGGAATTTAATGATTTGTTGACATCATAGAAAACACACCCATGAGCGTGGTGGCTTCTCACAAGGCGTAGAGCAAAGAAACTATACACAACATAGATTATAGCTCAGCTCTGCACGACTCAAAGTGAAAGCGGAACAGTGGGGCGAAAATACTAGTTACATAATCTCCCACAAAGGCTTGGACTTGGACAACCCGACAGTATCAAGCGCACGTTCACAAATTTGGGAAGTTTTTTTTTCACATTTTGATTAATTAATGTACAAACATACAGCAGCCTGCGTTACATCAGTAGCTTGAAAAGTAAAAGAAAAGTAACGAAAAGAAAGAACTACGAATACAATGTACAACCCAAGACTGGTACACCTAACTAGGCTATTAATTATTATATTTTTCGGGGGTTTTTTGGGTTTTTTAAAAATAAAGGCCTGATAGGATTTTTACAGGAACATAATTCACTCATTAGTTCTGGCAGTGACGGGTTGAGGGGAAAAAATAATTAATAATAACAGTAACGGAAAAACGTCGTCCAGAAGGCTCTTGATTGTAATAAGCCTTTCAAGAAAGTACAAGCTTGCCTCTGGAAAAGATTTAATTGCGAATGAATTTGTTCAAAACTAGCTACAATCCACCCCCATGTGCAACATAATAGGCTATATGTAATACCGTAGCAGATTTTTAAAACACGTGTGTAATGTATTATAAGGGCACATTCGTAAGATCAAGCTAAGCACCCCCACCCGTTGTGGTACATGTATCAAGGATTGATTGATCAAGCTAAGCTAAGCACCCCCACCCGTTGTGGTACATGTATCAAGGATTGATTGATCCATCGGCTAGAGGCATCCTATTTAAAGCAAACAACACTCATTAATACAAATGAAAAAGAAGGGAAGGGGCTTTACGTTTTGACAACATGACCATAACAAAACAGTGCATGTAACGTAGCGATACACTTGGCGTGTGGGAAAATGTACAAACTTTTACACAAGTGTAGTTTGGACTGAAAGATCGTTAGACCTAGGACTATAAATGGTCGCTTTTAAGAACAAGCGGGCTAACCCAGATTTCAGGGGTTTCCAGAAATCTTGACCTACACCAAAAAAATGGGCATTGCCCTACCTATAGGAGAAGTTTGGTTTCTTCATTGGTGTGTATATTTGTTTGGTTATAGAGAAAACTCTCCTTGTCTTTTAAAGAAACTGAACACGGGGCAAAAACGTTAACTTCGATTTTCTCAAACAGCATTTTTCGGGATAGCCCCCTTGTGCTTAAAATTAAAAGCGACCAAATGCGACTTAGAGTACCGTACATTGTACATACAACGTATCTGAGCAGGAAGTCCACCGAGACAAGGAGAGTCAACGGTCGTCTTTTTGTTCATATCATGTGATTCTGTCTTTTCTCTTACAATGTTTAAATTGATGCAGTATGAGTATGCGCATAGCCAACAGATTTAAACTTTCCAATAGATAAGTACAAATGTACAGGCATCTAGATTTACTATTTTGAACAGCAGATAAGTAGGCTTAGATAGACTATATCATATCTCTAACTATCAAAAAAAAGAAAGAATGTCTGTGTCTGTAGACGTCTCTATCATATCTAACTATAGTACAGAACAATGTCTGTGTCTGTAGACGTCTCTATCATATCTAATTATTGTACAAAAGAATGTCTGTGTCTGTAGACGTCTCTATCATATATCTAACTATAGTACAGAACAATGTCTGT
>NW_004797416.1:1294497-1296593 GCF_000002075.1 Aplysia californica
AGCAAGACCTACCAGTGGCACCTTTCAACCACCCACATAGACAGAAGAAATAAAGAGAAAAAATGAAGCAAGACCTACCAGTGGCACCTTTCAACCACCCACATAGACAGAAGAAATAAAGAGAAAAAATGAAGCAAGACCTACCAGTGGCACCTTTCAACCACCCACATAGACAGAAGCAATAAAGAGAAAGAAAGAGGTAAGACCCACAGATGTTTCAATACAAAAATGTCAACGTTTTTTGCATGAATAACTTTTGGTTCCATTTTCGCAGAGACTTGATATTTCCAATACATATATTACGTGTACTATGACAATCGTGATTAGTCTTTCCAGCAATATTTTCCTCAACGTTCTAGACAGGTTGATGAGAGAGGGCGCTTCTCCCAGACACGGGTGTACATTTTCTGCCTGTCCATCTGAGGTGGAAAAGAAACATATTCTGTACTGTGCAGTTGTATTTTGTTGTAGTTTTTATTTTACTTTGTTAGGTTCACAAGCAAAGCTCCCTTGTAAACAAAATGATAATAATTTTTTAGAAATTTCCAAAACCCAACAATTTTGTACAAGCAGTAGATCAAGATCTTTACTATTCTTTACATGTATAGGAAGAGAAGAACAAACATCTTCTGCCGTAAAAGTTCAAAGTGTGAGGACACATCATCCCAGAAACAGCACAAACCAAACGGTAACACAGATATATATAGCTCTATCACAAGAGCTTTTCTTTATTTACTGTTAGAAATACTGGACCATCGTAGAGATCAGGGGTGAGCCAACTTTTCTGACCAGAGGCCACTTGAACTCCTCCAGAAACAACAGAAGGCCGCACTATTTACCACTGGGCAGAACGTGCTAGACAGGTCAGACTTGTTTTTATTAAGGCAATACAAAATTAATATGAACTGCATTGCTATAATAAAATGATTAAATTCAGGAAACAAAATATTTTCTTTTCAATTTCTGATTCACTGAGAAAGCAAGTCTTGGCTCTAGTTCTTTGGCAAATGAGATCATTTAATTTTTGCAAAAATTTATGGATTTTCATTGTTTTGAAAACTCATCCAATATTTGTGCTGGTGGCAGACAACACTGCATGGGGAGGCCTTTGGTCTCTGAGCGGTCGTCTGTCCACCCCTGGTACACATGAGGTGAAGTCTCCCTCAAACTTCATGTACAGACCACATGATGTTTATAAAGACAAACAAACAGAGGGCTGATATGACAAGTCAGATCTTTTCCTAAGTAAAACATTCTTAAGTGAGTGTCTGACGCCCTCATCAACACTGTAGGTCCCCTCCTGTAGGAGCCGGCAGCTTCAACATTTTCGTCTGTCAGGACATCCCGGCCCGGGCTGAGTGGTCAGGACATCCCGGCCCGGGCTGAGTGGTCAGGACATCCCGCCCCGGGCTGAGTGGTCAGGACATGCCGGCCCGGGCTGAGTGGTCAGGACATGCTGGCCCGGGCTGAGTGGTCAGGACATGCTGGCCCGGGCTGAGTGGTCAGGACATCCCAGCCTGGGCTGAGTGGTCAGGACATCCCAGACTGGGCTGAGTGGTCAGGACATCCCAGCCTGGGCTGAGTGGTCAGGACATCCCGGCCCGGGCTGAGTGGGCTACAACCTCCCAACAGACAAACAGACAAGCAGACAAACAGACAGACTAATAAAAAAAACTTCCCAACTCGGGAATCCTACTCATGTCTTCTGTGCAACAATGACGAGCACTGCACCCCAGCCTTACCACTGCACCCCAGCCTTACCACTGCACGCCAGACGCCGGTGAGGTGAGATTGGTTGAGTACAGAGCACGTATATATGTATGTATATATATATACCCCTATAGAGTCACATCACAGGCACTGTTGTGAGATCACTTGGCCATGACAGGGCATGGAAGGAGATTGTTAGTTATGTAACAGAACACTAAACATTCATGTAACAGAACACTAAACATTGATGTAACAGAACACTAAACATTGATGTAACAGAACACTAAACATTGATGTAACAGAACACTAAACATTCATGTAACAGAACACTAAACATTGATGTAACAGAACACTAAACATTCATGTAACAGAACACTAAACATTGA
>NW_004797416.1:1296761-1297019 GCF_000002075.1 Aplysia californica
AGGAGGAGGAGGAGGAGGAGGAGGAGGAGGAAGCAAAAGAAGAAGAAGAGAAGAAGAAGAAGCCAATAGTTGCAGCACAGTCCTTGTCCAGGACCCGTCCAGTCAGATTCATCTCGATCACCTTTTGATAAACATGTCTGGGATTCCTGAGAGATCTTAGTTAATAGGCCTACACAGGCATGCACACACACACACACACACACACACACACACACACACACACACACACACACACACACACACACACACACATACACA
>NW_004797416.1:1297226-1299193 GCF_000002075.1 Aplysia californica
AGGAGGAGGAGGAGGAAGCAAAAGAAGAAGAAGAGAAGAAGAAGAAGCCAATAGTTGCAGCACAGTCCTTGTCCAGGACCCGTCCAGTCAGATTCATCTCGATCACCTTTTGATAAACATGTCTGGGATTCCTGAGAGATCTTAGTTAATAGGCCTACACAGGCATGCACACACACACACACACACACGCACACACACGCACACACGCACACGCACACGCACACACACGCACACACATACACACACTCACACACACGCCGCCTGTGCACAATCTAGTCCCGTATTATACAATACAATATGTGTATCCACTGATAGTAGTACATGTAACACCCAGGGGTATTTCAAGGACGCTGACGCTGAGGCTATTTCTTTCTTTCTGTTTGTTTCTGTTTATTCTCTTATTGTGTTTTGTTTTGTTTTGTTTATTCTCTTATTATGTTTTGTTTTGTTTCTGTTTATTCTCTTATTGTGTTTTGTTTTGTTTTATTTTATTCTCTTATTATGTTTTGTTTTGTTTTCAACAAAGTACAAATGTACTTGACAAACTGCTAAACTAAGTGGATGGTTGGAGGACACAGCTGACAGGCTGTTGATTCTATCCTTTCTCCTCCCACTGGATGACCATGCTGGTGGTGTCGATGGGCTTCTCTTTCAAATGTACTCAAGAGAAACACAGAAACAAAGCACACTGTCCTGTTACATTGTACTGCTAACTAGTGTCTCACCAGGCGCCTAGTAGACTACTTGGCAGACGACAAAGGACGCAAACGTCCCCCCGGGACAAATCCACGAGTTTTAGTTTTAGTTTTATGGGCGTTTCCCATGAAATGTTGACCCGGTCCATTCGAAGATGCCGAATAGTCTTGACACGGGCCGTTAAACCTACAACCAGATCTATTCATTTCACCGAATCAGGGATGTGTCGAACATATTAAACGTTCATCTCCGAACCGTTGAGTTCTCCGTGCCTGGCTGTAAAATAAAGTTGTTCCCGCATCCAATCCGGACATTAACTTGTCAGTGAGACAACTTCCTGGGCCTTGGGCATAGTGTGGTAGGGTGGCCAGTTCCTTTCCACGCCGCCTTTACTTCCCCAACTCGAAGTCAGGTACCCATTACTGCTGGGTGGGCAGGAGGGGACGAAAAAATTCCGTGTCCGAACCGAGGCTCGAACCCGGACTTTCCGCTTCGGAGACAAGCGCACTAACCGCTCCGCCACCGCACCTCTGACTGTACTTTCTATATTATTTATACAATCACGCTATTGTTACCTTATTCTGGTTATTTTGTGCAATCGGTTCCAAGTTGGCTACTCAAATTCTCATCCATCGGCCCAATTTGCGTTATTTAGGAGGCGGCCAGCTTCAACTCTGCCACTGTAGAACGAGCCGGAGAGCGTATCCCAGCAGAAAGGTGAGGTTGGGTGCTCCATACTGTACCCCAGGAGAAGGACTGGATCCGGTACCAGTACTCGATAACCATATCCCTTCACGGGAACCTAACCCACGTCTTCCACGAGTGATGGCCAAGAGCCTAAACTAAGCACCACATAGGCTAGTATTCTCCTTCTTGCTGGTACATGTACTCCAAACTACGAGTAAAGTACCCAGACACACAGCGGGTGGTTGGTGGCTGCTCTGGCCTGGTTTGCTCCTTCTTTCCTTTGAAACATCTATCGTCCTTATTCTCTCCTCAGCCGGGTCAGTGGCCAGCCTTGCGTATTTATTTGTTTGTATGAATAAATAACGGCCATTTCGTGTTGGGAAACAGTAAGACAGACAGATAGAAACAACAGAGGGAAAGTAAAGAAGTAGACCAAACCAGAGGTGCCCTCCAACCACCCGCTGCCTTGCGTATTATTGGATAGTACATTGTACTGCGTTGGAGTTAGACACAGAACAAATGGAAAAGGCATTCCGATTTTGTGTCAGCTCGAGTGTGAGAAAAGAGAAGCATTCTCTTTTTTT
>NW_004797416.1:1302176-1303430 GCF_000002075.1 Aplysia californica
TGCTATGTCTACCATTGCTACTATGTCTACCGTTACTACTATGTCTACCATTACTGCTATGTCTACCATTACTACTGTCTACCATTACTGCTATGTCTACCATTGCTACTGTGTCTACCATTGCTACTATGTCTACCATTACTACTGTGTCTACCATTACTACTATGTTAGCCTCACAAAAGAGGGAGGTACCCAGATCGACCGCCCAAGGTAACTTGTTTTATTGTTTTAGTAAGAGTTTTGCGGCACTTGCAACACAATAAGGTCATCATATAAATCTATAAGTGCCGGAGATTAGAGGTGTTATTTGTAAGACTCCGTATCATACGCCACTTTTCAAAGCGGTGCAACACTGAAAAATCGAGTCATGCGCTAAGCAGTCGGGATGTGTGTAGTACTTACTAGCAGTATGCCAGTTTGTAAGAATTTGTAAGAGTTTTACGGCACTTGCAACACAATATAGTCACATAAGTGCCTACGAATACATGTTACAAGAGAGTAACATTAACAAACACACCAAAAAAAAGAAGTAGGAGAGATAAGGACGATACATGTTTCATAGGAAAGATAGAGCAAACCACAAAAGAACACCCACCAACCACCCACATAGTAGGTCAAGTAAGCTGTGAATGGAGACCTCAACTAAACCTTTATGGCATCCACAAGGACACACACACACAAGAAAACAGCTCAATGCAACAGAAAACAAAGAAAGGAACAAAATAAAATTGCATCATTTTTATTTTCATGTTACTTTTATACAACATGGGCGAAGAATGAAAGTCAATCCAGTTATAATCTATGCAAATATATGCAAAAAAGCCAAAGACACAGAAGCAGAGACACTAACCACGAACGGGAAAACCACACCAAAAAACTCCCCCAATAATCCGAAGTGTTCTACTTCCAGCTCAACCAGCTAGCTATCCCCACCAACAATATTATATATCCATCAGGGAAACAAATCTACTGATCCACTGGCTAAAATAGGAAAACTGACAGTTACAAAGAAAGTCTGGTGTTGATGAATACATGACAGAACCTTTGGGCAATAACTTACTAGAATGTCTCTCAGATTGTCGAATCTCAACCAAGTCTGTAGAGTGCACAGATGAAGCAATCTAGAGCAAAACCAGCTTGTTTCATAGATTACAAGAGAACAGAGCGCCCTTTTCGCTTTTCAATCAAATCTGTTTTTGTTTGGGGGTTTTTTTGTTTTTTTTTAAAAACCCCAAAGGATTTGGCCTTGACTTG
>NW_004797416.1:1306288-1308466 GCF_000002075.1 Aplysia californica
ACCCACCACGAACCAATCACCTAACCCACCACGAACCAATCACCTAACCCACCACGAACCAATCACCTAACCCACCACGAACCAATCACCTAAGCCATTACGTTGTGACGTCCAGAACCAACCAAGCACGCTCTAGAGGCAAAGTTCTCACTGAGCAAGGCTACAAAAGATGCTCTCATATTCTCAATACCTCGTCTTTCAGCTATCAATTCGGTGAAACTCAACTTCTACATCTGTTACTTGCAAGCCAGCAGAAACCATGCACACAGTGAGATAAAAACACAAATTGCTGCTTTACTTGGAGAATCATGAATGAACTAAAATTTAGAAAGAAAAAAAAAAAGGATGAAAATGTTATTATTGATTCACTAAAAATTCTTGAGTATGTAACCAGTAACGCCATTTACGAATTGAGAAAATCCACTTAATCATTATGTGCACAAATTTACGTGACTGACAAACGTTTTAGGACTGCACGTGTGCTAAAATTGAGGCTTTAAAAATGTTTTTTATCTTTGCTTATCTCCGGCCAGGGGGGATCTCAGTGTGGTACTCACAGACAACAAGAATACACTGCATTCAAACAGCATACATGACCCAAACAACAAGGTAGCCTCTATGCCTTTTACAATTCCTCACTGCCCCAACAGGAACTCAGACACCAACAACACACAGACAAGATCTTTCTCTTTGTCTCAGCCGGCTCCTCATTCTCACCTCGGTAAAACGAGGATCATAATTTGTTTTATAAAGCGATCAATCAGAGCTTAACTTATACTCCTATGGGACAGAGCGCTGTATAAATGCAGTCTATTATTTTTATTATTAATGTTACTTTTCCTTGGATACAATGTTGGGCCCAGACTGTGACTCAAACTTGCAACCTTACAGAACAGTTTCCAGTCCAGCCACCTACACCATAGATTTGGCAGTTTGGTTCACAACACCGATTCAATTCAGTTCCTGGCAGTTTGGTTCATAACACCGATTCAATTCAGTTCCTCCCACTAAACATCCGAGAGACGCGGGGCAAAAAAAGGCAGGGCACCTCATCACATACTGAGAGTAGAAATACAAAATTGAAAAAACCCAATGCTCAAAGCTACATTAATCAAAAACAAACATTAAAAAAACAACCAAACAAAAAACAGAACAAAAGGCCCCCAAACAATCCTATCATGCATAGAAACCACATTTAAATGGTAGCTGCTATCATTAATTTTAAAAAAATAAGAGAAAAAAAAATGTGTCTGCCTAGTGGAAGGGAGGAAAAAGCTATGCAATACATTCACAAACCAACTAACCAATGTCAATTAAAAAAACTTTCAGCCCTTCCAAGTGTTCATGAGCTCTGATCACCAAACCCCACACAGAGGCGTATAACACAAGGTGATGATGATGAAAATAATCTATAAATAGCAATGATACAATAGAGAAACAAAACAGATTGTGATGATTCCTCATGGCCAGACAGCGAGGAGAGTTGGTGAGTAGAGATGAGCAGGGGGGTGGGGGGTGGGTGGTTGGGAGAGTGTCATCTAACATGCGCAGCCTCCTTCCTGAGTCTGAGGTTCTGCGGGCGTCTCGGGTTTTAGTACCACATCATGCACTGGACAACGGTCAAGGAACAAGGCAGTGCACAACCAGTGGTGGAACAAAAAAAAGGCTTCTTAAACATTCGAATTCAATCAACACATAGACACACAGATACAGGCAAAACAGAAGGTGACAAACAAGCTCAACCGTGATGCACCAGCAAACCATCTCCATGGTGGAACATCACAAACTCACAAAAAGCAAAACATTGGAAGTACAGACAAACGGCGAGCAAAGGGACATCTATGGTTAACAAGGGGCAACAGAAGCCAACAACATATATCATTTACTAAAAGCCACAGAATACATTGTTACTGAATACATAAATACCAATTAGGAAAAAAAAAGTGCATGCAACTCATTAAGAAAAATCCCACAGATTTCAAAACCGATCTCCACTAACAGCTGAAAGTTTAAAAATCCTAAATCTATCTCCACTGTCGTTTGAAAGTTTACGAATCCTAAATCTACGCGGGAGGAGGGTACGCTCCAGTGGCCAAGAGCTAAGTATAGGTAAGATCAGGTTGATCAATGTCCAGCAGATGTCGATTAAATGTCATCAATGCAAGGAGAGGGTGGGGG
>NW_004797416.1:1308566-1311138 GCF_000002075.1 Aplysia californica
TTTACTGTACTATCCACTCCGTTTAGGTCAGGGTGTGTCCTTTGTTTTGTTAGATTGAGTAGGTGTTTTACTGTACTATCCACTCCGTTTAGGTCAGGGTGTGTCCTTTGTTTCGTTAGATTGAGCAGGTGTTTTACTGTACTATCCACTCCGTTTAGGTCAGGGTGTGTCCTTTGTTTTGTTAGATTGAGTAGGTGTTTTACTGTACTATCCACTCCGTTTAGGTCAGGGTGTGTCCTTTGTTTTGTTAGATTGAGTAGGTGTTTTACTGTACTATCGACTCCGTTTAGGTCAGGGTGTGTCCTTGAGCGAGACACAATAATAACACCAGCTACCCAACTCTGTCTGTATTGGAATATTAAGCAACCTTGGTAAACTGAATGTGCTATGTATACATGTGTGCCACTGTAAAACCCAAATTTCCCTATAGGGACTAACAAAAAGTGAAATTTTAATTTATTTTACACACCACCAGTGGCAAACAGATCTCAAACTAGAAACTTTGTTTGACCACAGAATTAGTTTTGTCGTTAGTAATCCTCAAGGAAATATATGATCTAATAGTTGACAGACAAAATCACTGATTCCTCTTTTCTCCCGAAATGAGAAAAGTAAAGTGTTATGTCAAGAGAAACCAAAAAAACCCCCAAAAAAACCCCTGAACAAGAAAAAACTCATAATTCTAGTGACAGCAATGTAATAAAGTGCACAGGAACTGAAAGGATACCGTGGGATGTAACCAACAAGATAAGTGACTACATTAGCCAACACAGACACGCAAAACAAAACAAAAAATGATAAATAAAATAAAATTTGGGAGTATCATTTTTCGACACATAGTCCACTTGAAACTTTCTTCTTCCAGTCTATCAAAATATCTCAATACCGGTATGAAACAACAGTGCTTGCTCGTCAACAGACAGCATGGTTTACTTTTCCTGCAGTTATTCCCTCACCAAAACTTTCCTGTGTACCTCATATTACTGTCTGGGGTGTGTCTCTGATCAAGCAAGATAGGACTCTGGGGTGTGTCTCTGATCAAGCAAGATAGGACAACACGAGCTAAACAAACAAGGGTATTAGTAAGAATACCTGTACTCTTGTGGGACTGTGTATATATGAGTGTGCACACGCACCGGCAGATATATGTACGTGTGTACGTGGAGAAACACCAAAGCTATGAGCCAGGATCTGGACAATAAAGATGTATCTTATCTTCTTATTGATGAATTTTTGTTTGTAATAATAAATACAGTACCTGAAATTACTTCCAAATTTCCCCAGGGTCAACAAAACCAGTGGTAGGTAGGGCCTATTTATTCACACTCTGTCGATTTCTGGCTCAACCTTGATGTAATGAGCACCAAGTATCAGAGACATTTGACTCTCTTGATCATCAGATACATTTTTTAAAGTCTATGGCAGAACGACGGAAAACGGAAATAATCATTGGTACCAGGCTTGGTCTTGAGACTCTGGCCTTTCCAAATGTTGAACCATTGTGAATTATGATGATGATCACACCTTTGAAAATAAAGCTATACTGCAACCCGAGTTAATTCCCAGAACTGTCTCACAATTCCTGGATATATAAAGACGTACATGCAGTTTGTGAGAAGGAAGCGACATCAACACCACGGAGTGCAAGGTTTTCAAACTAAACAAAAATTACAACAACAACAAAAACAACACCCCAAAATAAGAACGAACAAAGTGAACTCAAGACACCGACATTCAAGCATAACGAGTACGTGCCATAGCATTACACACAAACACACAAAAAGGTGGGTTGGTTACGAGTGCTACGGGTGGGTAACTGGTGGGTGTATCCCTCTCTTGCAAAACTACATCAAAGCCATAAAACGGATGACGATAAAATAAAATTAGCTGCGACAAATATCAAAGCGTACTGCCATGCGTGAACAGCAGTCCTAAAAATGCCTCCATTACACTTGAAAAGCAAGTTATTGTACAGACAAAAAGGTTAATAAAAGCCTAAAAACAAATCCTTGACCCTACTCCCCCCACCCCCCAATTAAACTTACTGACCCAACACAATTTCCTCAAAGGTATAACAACCCGTGAGTTGGATACACCAAACGAGAGCAAGAGAAAAATTACACACAAAGTGCAAACTTTTTCAAGCAGCATTTATTATTTCTTTTAGCCATAACATTTTTTCGATGTAAAATGAATAAAAATAAAAAAGAACGAAAATAAAAAAAGGGACATCTATGTTGGGTCGCCATAGGTTCACGGAGGTCGACCGACCCACATCAACATGTCCGCCCACCAAAACAAAACAAGACCCACATTATTCTGCCAGCCTGGACACCTCTCCCCCACTCACAGAACCAGAACATTTCCCTCAAAACTTTCTCTCTCTCCACTTAAAAAACCATTTTACTTGTCAATCAAAATCAAACTCAGCGTTATGTTTCATCATTAATGATCTTACATCCGTCATTCTGCCCAGAATATTTTGTATATATAATAATAATAATAATAATAATATACACTGTACAAGTACACTACTTTTAACTACCTCAAGTCACTAGAACCAGGTACATTT
>NW_004797416.1:1311304-1312880 GCF_000002075.1 Aplysia californica
AAGCGCAGCCTTTCTCAGGGGGCGGAGCTTCCACGGGGGCTTCCTTCAACTTCACCTCCGTCACTGGGTGGGAGGTCCGTCAAGGAAGTAGTAACAAACAAAAAAACAAAACAAAACAAAAAGCCGACCAAAAAAAAAAAAAAAAGATAAAGAATACTAAAACTAAGTACCCAATGTGGCACTAGAAGGATCATGAGATACCCCAGTCAAGAGAAATGAAGATGTTTACTAGTGACCGTTCATTTAACCAAAATAAAATCTTTTTCTTTGAAAGAACTTTTCATTCCTTATGGTGGAACTGAGAGATTTTAAAGCAAAGATAATCTGTATTGGTCTTTTGAGGCAATACTTTTTACAATTTATTCGCTGCTTGTCTGTATTCCAAGTATGTGCCCATGGTTAAATTTAGAGAATAAACACAAACAATCAGTGGAAATTTCAATTTCATTAACTGGCAACTTAGACAAACAGAACACTGACAGTCAGACACACAACCATTTGATTCTGTACTATAAGACAAATCTAATCCTGTCTATTGTCAAAATTTCAAATAAAAATATTGCATTCTAGAAAAAGCTATTAGCAAAAAACTTGATTTTGTAAATGGGTGTACTTTAGACGTTAGACTTTCAGCCAAAGATCTAAGCCTCCTCCAAAGGCATTTTGGCAAGTTGGCCAATGACTAAGCCTGTTTCTCAGGCACTGTGGTTGGTCTTATGACTCCAACTCCACAAGCTATTGGTTTGGTATTTGACAAAACAAGGAATTAGGACGAAAGAAATAGAGGAAAAGTTCAAAATACTACTTGAAATGTTAAATCTTCACAAAAAAAAGAAAATAGTATTAAACCAAGACTGACAACAGTATTCCACCACTCTGGAGGACTTCATATAGAGCAGCTGAAGATGGTGGTGCAAAATTTCTTAAAAGGAGCATAAAAATTTCCAAACACATCTCGTTCAAATTTCTGTTCACTGAAAGATGTGACATTTACACTGACAGGAGGAACTCTGGTACGGCAAAAAGCAGAAATGAAGACAAAAAAGAACCTGTATTTTAAATGAAAAAATATGAAAATAAATAAGAACATGATCCAGAAACAAACAAAAAACACCAAAAAAAAAAACTGACTTCAGCAGAAAATGGCTGGGTGTAACAGTTAAAAGCGTGCTAAAAAAAAAACTAGAAGCAGAAACACATCTAAGAGAAAGCTACATGAATAAAAGAAAACTGTCAATGAGAAGACACAAAAAACATCTTTTTTACAATGCTTCCAAACGGGGGAAACCAGGAAAAAGGTAACAGAGAAAAAGCTCATAGAAAAACTGGGGAGATGTTAGGTGAGAGGAAAACCTCTGGAAATACATCATGTATAATTTATATATATAATATATATACACTACACAAGGACAGTGTTGTTAGGACACGGGTCAGGTAAAGTAGCTACAAAGGAAATATAGAAAACATTCACTAGCACGACAGTTAGCAGGATTGAATTCTTACCTTCTGCCTCCCCCAGGTGGAATTCTAGCCTCAGATGTCTCAATACACAAGACAGATGTTGCCTGCAAACACC
>NW_004797416.1:1313896-1317067 GCF_000002075.1 Aplysia californica
ACCTGTGGTTTGGGTTTAACCATTCCTCAGCAACAACACTGGCCATATTTGACTATCTCTTCTTTGCCTTCAAAGCCTGCGGGCAGGTAAACAACCCCTTTCTCACCTGTGGAGAAACAGCAACAGGCTACAGAGAGGTAACTGGACCACAGTTCAGCAACAGAGAGGTAACTGGACCACAGTTCAGCAACAGAGAGGTAACTGGACCACAGTTCAGCAACAGACCTTTCACCACCAGGGGGGGGGGCAATCTACAGCTACGTGGTGACTACTACTCAAAGGTATTTTCTTTCTTTTCTCCTTCAAGCCACCATCAGTGTTGTTTGCTTTTCTTCTTTAGCTTGTTACATTTTCTGTTGACACGAAGCTTCTGTCAGCTTTATGTATCTTTTTTTTCTTTCATGACGAAAAGCATATCAGCAACATTTTGCCACTGTTGCATTGCATTCTTGATAGTACTCACCTACAATCATCAGAAACATTATTTTTTCCGCCTTTCACCCCTTTTGCAAGTCAGGGACACATTACCCTTTACTACACCAGTCACACAGAACACTCAGCGTAGCCACCCCCCCCCCAGGTGTGGTAAAATGGAATCATTATTATTATCCATGATTCTGGATGGTGTTTTAAATAAGCTCGTCATTTGCATGCTTTAAATAATTTCCCAAAGACACATAATATACATACTGCTTCTTCCGAGAAAAGAATCTGAATTGGGGACTAAAGTTGTTGTGACTGCCATGGCAACAGATGGAAACTAAACCCAACAACATGCAAGGAACAAAGCAGACCTAGGCGGAGCAGACGCGGCACCAGACAAAAGTTTCGAGCAGGAGAAGAAGACACCATCAAGCCAGCAACAGCTTCTTCTACCTCTCCGTGCCAACAGTAACAACATTCCCCACCTCCACAGTCAGCCCCCATCTACAGCAACAACATTCCCCTCCTCCTCAGTCAGCCCCCATCTATAGCAACAACATTCCCCATCTCCTCAGTCAGCCCCCATCTACAGCAACAACATTCCCCATCTCCTCAGTCAGCCCCCATCTACAGCAACAACATTCCCCATCTCCTCAGTCAGCCCCCATCTACTGCCATTGCTTCCCCCACAAACCAACAAGGGTGTGGCCAAGTTTTACGCTGGTCACTTGTCAAAAGGATACTCGTATTTTTGTCATCTTTCTGTTCCATTCCAGGCAATGCTGCGGCCACTCGTCTGAACAACTGTTGACAAAAAAGAAAATCCCTGCATGAGTTTTACTGTGTCACATTTTCCAACAATACGAACGCAGACTTTTGCTTTACTGTTAAAAGAAACGTTCACAGCTTCACCAGAAAAATGAAATTAGTGAAGCAAATATTCCCATCAGATTAGCCCACTTCAAGAGCGAAATCTTATATAAAACATTCATCAACTCGTGAGGAAAAAACATCTCTGTGGGTGGTTGGCTGGTGCTCTGGTGTGCCTTTAACACTCTGTTGTAACACCTCTAATCATCAGCATTTATTTGACCCAACTGTGTTGAAAGTGCCATAAAAAAACCCCACTAAAACAAAAGCATCTTGTCTGACCAAATAGCATCGTGTAAAACAATTCTCCTAATGTCTGGAGCAGAGAGGAAGACACTGAAACGACATCAGAGCCCACTTAACGTGAACATGGCAAATCAGGAAATAGTGATCAATTGAAGGAAAAGAAAATCCCTGATTTTTTTTTTCTACTTCTCAAAACCGTGCAGTAGTCATACAGAATTTGGTTTAAGCAACTTCGCTGTACGTACGAGTTAAGAAGAACTAAAGAAAATATAATATTCTTACAGACTAGGAAAGAAGCACCTCCAATACACACACAAAAAGTGAAGCATGATGCTTTTCTCTGCACACATTGTTGACCTACCTGTTTTACGTTATATCCAGCCTTGGCACTGGTTTCGATGAACATCACATTCAACTCTTTTGCTTTCCTCTCTCCTTCTTCCGTGGAAACTTGTCTGAGGGAGGAAAAAACACTTTGAGAATGTACGTCACAAAACATTGTCTCAATTAGGAGATTGTTTGTTGAAGTAACGAGAAGCACATCGACACGATAATGGTCATTGAGTGCTGGGAAAATAGTCAGACAGGCAGACTGAAACAACAGAGGGGAAGGTAAGGAAGTAGGACCTACCAGTGGCGCCCTTCAACCACCCACTGAATAAGGAGAAAAACTTTGACACAATAAAGAGATATCTGCGCCATCATCATTGCCTTTCTCACCCTGCACGAGGGTATAGGTCACCAACAAATATTTTCCACCTTTCTTTATCTTGAGCTGGCTCCTGATGTTATTCCACGTCTTCCCACTTTTCTGTACATCTATTTCTGAGATTCTAAGAGATATGTAATGTTGGGGGAAAAGTCTGAAAAGCAGACAGAGTCAACAGACTGAAAGGAAACAAGACCTACCCGAGATACCCTCCAACCACCCACGGCTGAAAAAGGGAGAGGGAAAATTAATTAAAAAATCAGAGACTGCCACAAGCTACCGTTACCCATTTCCCACAGCAAGCAGGAAAGCACAGACGCAGACACAGCCAAACAGCACATAAACCAGAAAGACGGAAGATCCAACAGTCGGAACAAGAGTTTTTTTTTTTTTAAACCCTTAAAACCCCCCAACTAAATCAGACTTTCTTTAAAATGACACAAAAGCCACTTTTGGCATGCCTAAGGACAAATGATTGTGAGAGAAAAAATCCCTGAAACACTTGAATATTTCTGTCCTAGATTACCTCTTGTCTGAAAGATCTGTCTTGTTACCAACTAGCATAATGATCACATCACTGCCTCGCTCCGTGCGCACGTCATCAATCCATTTGGATGTCTGGTGGAAGGAATTCGCATCTGAAAGAGAAAACAAAATTCAGAGTGAAACCAAAATGTAAAATCTAAAAGGACTCCCAACAAAAAGAATAACCTTTAAATAACACCTGCAACAGACAAAAGCACTGTCAAACCTGTGTCAAAACAGCCACCTACAGTCAAACCTGTGTAAAACAGCCACCTACAGTCAAACCTGTGTAAAAACAGCCACCTACAGTCAAACCTGTGTAAAAACAGCCACCTACAGTCAAACCTGTGTAAAACAGCCACCTACAGTCAAACCTGTGTAAAACAGCCACCTACAGT
>NW_004797416.1:1317979-1323511 GCF_000002075.1 Aplysia californica
GGCAGGTCCGACTGAATTAATACTGAACACTTCTATTTCACAAACTTTACGATGGACTGTTGAGAAGACAGGACTACATAACTGAACACTTACCATATCTCACTAAAACCATCGCTGGCGTGAAATTCAAGAACCAATCATATCAAAACATTTCTTCTTCTTCCTCACTCTTCATATGGTGATGCCAGACATCCTTACGAGTAAGTTGAATTGTCTCCAAGTTATCATAAGATTGTTTTTAAGTAGCATTGGCCCTTGTACTGACATGAATGTTTTACAACTATTTCAATCATTAACGAACAGCTACAGGAAAAAGCGCCACTCACTTGTGATGTCATAAACCACGACTGCCACGGAAGAATCTCTGATGTAACTGGGGATCAGACTGCGGAATCTTTCCTGCCCTGCCGTGTCCCACAGCTGTAACCGAATCTGAATAACCAAATAAACAAACAAATGACAATTACAGCAACAAGCAAATCAAATGCCATTCTTAATCAACTAAGTACCTCAATATCATGCAAAAGCTCAGAGAAACCTTCGAAGTCACTTTAAATAGCGCTGTCAATTTCAGCACTTAAATTGTGAATTTCAATCTGTACTGAAATTCCAAAATGAAAAAAACTAGTTCACTGAACCAATAGTCTCTATACATCCATGGACTTGTACCGAAAATTACCTCAAGTCTAGTAAGTTTAAACTAAACATACAGACCCCCCCCCCCCAGTGGAGGGAAAAAACCTTCCCAAGTCTATTCCTTTTTTCTACTCAAAAGAACTTTTCTACCCTTTGGGAGGGATGAGAACCACCAACAGCCCAGCAGTATACAACAAAAATCAGATTTCTTGCATTTTCTGACACAACAAATCGGAATGCCACAACCAGACTCAAAGACATTGCAGCTACTCCCATACAAGGTCAACAATTCAAAACACTTTGATCAGTTTCTCTCTCTCTCTCTGAACTTCTTTCATTTAATCAATATTTTAAAAAACCCATTTTATATCACTTTTTGTGCTTGATCTTCATCTTCATAGCATTTGTCACCACTATCGCTACATGACCAACTTCCACCCAAATGAACATAAGCACCATTTTCAACGGACCAATACGACATCACTGAATAGAAAAACATTTCAGAAAAATTTTGTGGTCAGTGTAAGAAGAGAAGGATGCTGAAAATGTATCCAGCAAAAACAGCACTTACCGTTCTGTCTTCTAAGTACATGGTCTTGGAGAGGAAGTCAATTCCAATTGTGGCCTGGTCAAGGAAAAACAAAACATTTTCTTTTCAAAGTCGAATTAGTTGTCCTACTTAACAACTGGGAAATTACCTAAGACAGCAAACAAACTAGAGGTGACATAAATGTGGTTTCTTGGGAGACTAGAATTTCATGGAAGTTCTGACAAAAATGAACACACACACAAAAAGACTGTGGCTGCTAAACACACTTGTTGAAAGAAGAATCGGTTTGGCCAAAATTATTTTAAAGTATTTATACAACATTTCCTGGAACCAACATACAGTCACTTAGTAAAGTTCCAAGACACTAAAGTATCACCAAAAGGTACAACTGACAAAAAAATATTTTTTATAAATTTAGAGCAGGATGATGTCCACAAACCTGGTATGTATTGTCAAAGCTGTCGTACATAAAGCGTGTGATCAATGATGTTTTTCCAACTGAAAGAAAGAGGAAAAATTATTAACATTAACACAAGACAGAAGTTATAGAGTTAGTGTATGATAAAATGCTAAGCTATGATTCACTGTTAGCCACTACACCACATTGACCCCCATTATTTAGTCAGTCCAATCTCTTATTTATATGATTCACTGTTAGCCACTACACCACATTGATCCCCATTATTTAGTCAGTCCAATCTCTGGTTTATTATCTATTTTCCAAACAGGTACACTACCAAAATACACAAGTGTTTTAATTTCTTGCTGCATTTTGAGGGAAATCTGTAAGACAGTAATGAATTTGAGTATATATGAAACTTGGCACCTTCATGTGGATTTTTATGGGATCGCTAATTGAGGCCAGTAGAGCAGCACAACGAAGGGTGGGGGGGGTCGGAGAGGATGGCGGGGCAACAAGAATGTGATTCGCGAAGTCGCAATGATATATATGACACTGTTCAGTTTCAGGCATACAACGAGTCCGAGGCATAGTGTTCCACGAACGCTCGTGTATTCGCGATTCTTTGATGCCGACTGAATCGTGAATCGCCATTCTTAGATTTGGCGAGCAGGATCCAGCTCTACCGCACGCAGCGAAATTTTGGTCCCCGTTTGCGGGTGAATTTTTGGACCGGGTCAGAACGTAAGTGATTAACTTTCTCAAACTCGGTCTGCTCTAGATTTCTGGACCAATATGAATGAAACTTGGCAGCCAATAAGAAAATAGGGCAAACAAATGATATGATGTTGACATTGAAGTTTGTACACACAAATGAACCTATATTGATACTTTTGGTGCTGGAAACACTTCCGCATCGGGTATAGCGAAAACTATAAGGAGCTTGATTTTTGACTTTAAGATGAGAAGGTAAGAGATTTATCTTTCCGCTATAGTGTCCTAAAATTTAAACATTCTGCGTCAAGAAGTGGTTTAAGATAAATCTTGAGATAAAATTGAACTGCTACCGATCACTCCTACAACTAAACAAATCGGAGTCAGGAAAACCTGCGATGAACTCATTGGTAACCTATTTAGTTTTAGGCAGCCAATCACATGCTGCAGCTCGCATGATGTGTTTGTGATCCAGTTTCCAGATTTAGTGTTTTATCACTGGACACATGGTAATTCTAAATTGGAACGTAAAAAGTACTACACAAAGGGAAACTTTAGTTAATTTTACAGCAATAACGGAGACATGTGGGGCGCTTCCCTGGTGGGCTACCAATCTGTGCACAGCTCTTAGTGTTTGAACCACAGAGGAAAATTGCAAACGCAGCAATTTCTCCCGTTTTAGAAATCAATCCGCATTTGATGCTCACATGTAGTAAGTTGGGTCTTTCCTCTCATTGGCTGCCAAGATTCATTCATTTTCGTCCAAGAGTTTCCCATAACTATAGTACTTAATGTAGAGCCGCCCAAAAATTATCCCTCATGTGGAGCCAAATTTCTGGCCCAAAGTGCAGCGGGCGATTGGCATTATCAGTTAGATAAATCAGATCGACATCAGCAGCGGAAACTCCCATTATGTTAGCAATTTAATAAATTAGTAGCCCAACCAGCAAAAAATTTTTTCCTGGATGGAGTGTTAGGTTTTCACTATGATTGAGTGTCTACTGTAAGTCAGTTGCAAACCTGCTTCACGAAATGTGATTACTTTCCCTTCCTTTTTCACGAGGAGACCGTAGCTTGAACTTCCGGTTTCAACAAGACCCTCTCTTTAATCCTACACTCCTATAATTTGCAGTCTAACAGATTTTATTTTTTTAAAGAACAAGAATGACGCTTCCCATCAATTCAGGATGAGATGGTGGCTTTAAATTCCAGTTTCAAGACAACCCTCTCTTTAAACCTACACTCCTATGATTTGCAGTCTAACTGATTTTATTTCTTTTAAAGAACAAGAACGATGCTTCCAATCATTGATGAATACTTCATTGGAAGTCAAGCAGATCGATTTGCAAACCATGAGTTGGAAAATAAAGTAAGGCCGGCTCTAGATCTAGATCTATATCTCAGAATGCCTGGGAAAATAAACTCGAACTATTTCTCCTAACGGTTTCCGCTATGGAGATTTTTTGGTTATTTGCAAATAGAGTGACCGCCGGTGTGTGTGTGCACGCCGTGTGAGTGTGTGGGTAAGGTGTGAACAGGGGGGGAGGGACTTTCTTGTGATTTAGTTTTTGCTTTAACTTTAGGGGTGACTGAATGCAAAATAGATAAGCCTGCCAAAGTCGAGCAGTCTTGTTTTCTCGCAGTACCTTTTGAAAGCATTTTCACATGAAGTACAATGTTACAATGTATAGTCCAGGAACGTTGCCCCAACTACAATTGAAGAATCTGAATATTCAGGGTGAGACATCGATCATATTATTCTCACCTGGGACTGGGGTGAGAATAGCTACTTCCTACAATCAAACAGGCCCCGCCATTCAACAATCAATCATGAGCAAGACGGCTTATTGATCTGAGATTTCAGCACATAAATAAGAGAAGATAAAATCTAGAGACATAAAAAAGGTAAGCATAACTACATTAAAACAATGACACTAGGCTGTGTCCAAGTCCAAGTCTAAGTTTGTCTAAAACATTGAGTGGAGACAGTGTTTGAAGGAGGAAAATCAGGTTGTTCGTCTCTAAAAAAAACAGTAAAAACTAACCGCTTTGCTCTCCAAGAAAGACCAATTTGAACTTCCTTAGAGGATTTCCAAACTCGCCCGAAGCACTCATGGTGAAAAAGTCAGTATTTTCTTCTGTTGCCAGACCTCCTGATGTTGCTAAACACAATGATTCACCATAGACCACTACTAGCGGTCCTATTTAGAAAATTTTCTATCGGTTACTGTGACTAACAAAAATTCCTGTACAGTCTGGCAGGAAGTTGCTCAGTCGCCACGTTTGGAGGAACGCATGCGCACATTTTTAGAAGGAAGTTGTATATGAGGTTACCATATTGGAGCTAGATCTAGAAAAAATATAATATAACACATCTGTAAAATAGGTTTCAGATTTGACTTATTTATCTCTACAATGGCAGTTTAATTACATTTACTGCCTTATAAAGATTTCAGTTCGTTCAACTTTTTTCCAAAGCCAATTTGAAAACACACTGAAAAAGACACTAATATTTCAGGAATTTAGCGAGTCAGATTTAATTTCCTTATACACCTATATATGTTTTCCCATAATCTTAATTAACCCTCTTTTTGAGTAAATTTTAACGTGAAGAAAAATTACTCTGCCTCTTGTTTAAGATATTTTCAGCAGTGGAATTACAGCGCTGTTCATAATAAAAATAACTTTTCCGCTTGTAAAATTATCTGGTATAGAAAATAATACTTCCGGGTCACAGGTTTCAGTTTGTTATTGTTTGGAGTCTACATGACCTTTCAGTGTTGTTTTTGTTTATGGTATGGTAGGCATTTCAGAGTGTCAGCCAATGTCAAAACGTAATCGTTTAACTACCCCGAACGTTCTCAACGCACGTAAATGTGGGATAAACTGGATTTGGCCCCAATGATTACTATTCTACTCTACTGTCCTACCATCCTGCAATCCTCCTACACTACATGACACACCTATTCCCTACACTCCTACACTCCAACCAATACAACCCCAATTCGGCTAATTTAACCTGCCTCTGCCTCTACAGTGTAGTGTGGATCTCGATCTAGATCTAGAACTAGAAGAGTGTAATCTCCGCCTAAACGCACGGTGCTCAGGAGGGCGCCTTTGCGTGTGCAATACGGAGCGGAGCGTGCATTACATTAGAATTTAGAACCTGTGCAAAGGGAGGAAGGGACGCGATCATCTCATTCCCTTGATATTTCAGTGACCTCTCTTTTGG
>NW_004797416.1:1325564-1327487 GCF_000002075.1 Aplysia californica
CTGTGAAAACTTCGGTCCACTGCAGCATCATATCTGTTCTTACACTTACATACAACACAGGTGCAAGGCATTTTACTAATTGACTTGCCTAATCTGAAAGACCTCGGAATAAAACCTTCTTTCTTATCTAGATTTCAGTGCGTGAGCCGGGGATTCGCGCAGCGCAGGTAGCCCACAGTTCCGCCGCGAGAGAGGGCTCCTATCAGGCGTGCGGTGCCACCCACAGGGCATCCTCCATTACTTTTAATCTCCTTGACCCAGCCATAACTAGAGATACGTAAATGTTTGACATGATTTACCCATAAATAGTAATGAAACCTGTACAATGCTAGCTTTTAACGACTCTTGTTTGTCACCAGAGAAAGGTGCAATAGCAAAAATATTCACATATATATTGATTTTTTTTTTTTCTTTAATCAATTAATGATAATAAAACTTTACAATATAATACTTTCAAAACTATCCTATAATATGAATTATCACTATTCAATATCATCATCTCAACTTTTAGGTTCAAGAGGGGGAAACAATGAGTGGCTAGCCATTATATATAATGTGTCACGATGCAGTGGAATGTGGCGCTTATGAATTTTTGGGCAAATGAAGTTATTGGCAACGTTTTAACCCTTTATCTCAGGCAAGCTGCTCCCAGTGGCTCGCAGTCAGAACACTGCTGTGCTGGTGAGCCCCCCCGGAGATGAAGAGTTAAAGCTTGTTCATTTTCTGTGCTTTTGATATGAAGAAAATACTAATTTTTATCTTGAAAATCAGTCGAGATATTACATGTCATGATTATCGTTTTTAAAAAAAATCCACATCGAAATGTCTTTTTTAAAGGACATATATAGAAGATGGAGAGCCATATAAAAAAAGAAAATGTAAAAATCTGCCCAACTGGCGGAAAAATGCTGGTTTCTTTGATTGTACAGTATTTTCATTAGATCCTGATGTCACCACGATGCCTCACATTTGTTCTAAAAATTCAAATACACTTAAAATCTTTTGTCTTGCTAACAAATCATTTTATGTGAACCTTGTCAGTACTTTCCTCACAATATTATTTCAAACTTTGGTGTAAGATATAGAGTCTGGATATAGTGTGTTCCAAGAATTTTGGGGGGTTTTTTCAACGGTCGAAAATTCAGTGTGCAATTAGCAATGTTCTTTCCTTTAAGTTAAAAAGAGTTCCATTATCTCCACTTCTGAAAACATTCACTTTCCAAGTTTTCAGACAGGTCTTTCTTCTTTCCTTCCCCCCCACCAGAAAATGGAATCGGGTGATCTTTATTTTGCTGTGGCTGAAAACAAACCTGACAGACTTAACGAGCTGCTGGAGCAGGGAGGTAATGTGGATGAATTCTACGACGACATGATGAACATCAGCTCCAAGTCGCTACTCCATGTCTGCTGTGGGAAAGGTCACATAGATTGTCTGAAGTAAGAACAGAAGGGCTAGCGAGCGGTGCATGAGACTGGAGTGTCCCACTACGTAGCATGGCCAGACCCAGGGTATGAATTACTGACCTGCAACATTTTGTTTGCTATCTCACTCGGCCAATATGATAATAATTAATTTAAGAACATCTTTATTGTCCAGATCCTGGCGCATTGGTTGTGTTTTACCTCGTAGCCTACACACATACACACACACATCAATGGCAATGATTACATTTGCATAGTATATATCCATGCTCTACAACATGCTGCCTATGTGTGTTTTACAAACTGTTATGTCCCCAGCAGACCCTATAACTATAACATTCAGAAATTTTCTCGGCTTTTCATGAAGCGTACAGTGCAAGCAGTCAATTAAGCTCTTGATAAACAGCTAGCTTCGAGTCTTGGGAAATGGTTACAAACTCATTCTTCTTATTTTAAAATCTTATAATGCCAGCAGTTCCCAGTCTGCCTTTCGGGGGGGGG
>NW_004797416.1:1327997-1331748 GCF_000002075.1 Aplysia californica
AGGTGGTTAGGGGAGGGGGGGGAGTAAGGTGGTGTGTGTGTGTGGTGTGCATAGGGGAGGGGGAGGTAAGGTGGTGGGTGTATGTGTGTGTGTGTGTGTATGTGTGTGTGTATGTGTGTGTGTGGTGTGCATGGGGTGTTTGTGTGTTTGTGTGTTTGTGTTTGTTTGTGTGTGTGTGTGATTGTGGGGGGGGGGGTCTATCAATGTAATTTTTCTGTGGTTTTCGAGTTGCTTAATTCTGCATGTGTGCAGTTTTTGCATGTTTGGACTTGTTATAGTTGCGTTATATTTGCTCTCTCTTTTTAAAAAATGTCTTTCCTCATGAGATATGAGCAGTTGTCATGTGATGTTTCTTCAGTACAAGTTTCATTTCTGTTGCCTATTTTGTTTGTGCTATAAAAATATAGTGCCTTTCACCATCCAGACAGCCTTTTGATTCATTTTGAAGATCGGTCTGTCTATCTTTACTTACATCAGTGAGGACTCTCAGAACAAATTAAGAGTTTTGTATAGAAGCCGGCATGCCAGTTTTTAACTTTGATGTTCTTAAGGTGTCTTTACAATGCGCAGTGCACAGAGAAGACCTCTGAGTGCTCCATCTAACCATGGGGTCTGCGTGGGGAAAACTTAGTAATTCTTTAACTATGCCTGCATTGATATTGGCATGGATCAAATCGAATACTTTGGGTACAGTATCTCTTGGATAACACTTGATGTTTTTTTGTAAGTGTTTAACAGTGCTCACAACTGCATAAGGTCATAGGTCATATATGTCATGACGTGGTGGAATCAGGTGCTCGTCAATTTTTGGGCATATGTGGTTATTGGTATCATCTTAAAGCCTGTTTATTTGCCCTCCTTTTGGTGAAAAAAATATCCATGTTGAATGGAAGTCGAAATACAGTCAAACCTGTGTAAGACGGCCCCCCATTGTCAAGGAGAAAAGTGGCCGTATAAGACAGGTGGCCGTCTTAGTTTTTAGAATTGCCTGGATACATACTTAAATGAAAGAGAAATTGCTCATGCTTTGGCAAATATAGATCAGACCCTTCTTTACTCACACTGGGGGGGGGGACAAATCTCAAACTCCTTGTGGAGAGAGGGTGCAAATACCAGATAGAGAGATTTCTTGATGATATAACGCACAGATTCGGAGGAATGCACACAAATGTACACCCTATGCACACATGTGAAAGCCTCCTTACATGTTAACTCGACTGTGTCCTTGACCCTCAGAGTTCTCATCGCCCACGGCGCCCAGCTGGATGTTCGGGACAAGTGGGGTCAGACACCACTCATGTACAGCGCCACCATACAGTTTACCGAAATTGCTCAGGTTAGTTCGACAGAAAGGTGAATAGGGCTATACAGTGGAATCCTGTTATAACGAGAGGGAGGGGACCGCTGCGAAATGTCCGTTATAGCAGAATTCTCGTTGTAAGGGATCCAGTAATAAATTCAAGGCAAATTGTTAAGTAGGCCTAATCTATGAGTTTGGGGTTCTGTTTATTTCCTTTTGTTATCTCCCCTGATGATGATTTTGTTCAACGTGATCTCTAGGTCTTACTTGATAAAAAAAAAAATGGAATCAGGTTTCCTTCTCTAGCACTAGCAATGTTGACAGCTCGGCGTTGACGATCAGACAGAAGGGGCTCTGGCTCTCGGCTAACTGGCCCGCTGTGTTGTCCCCCACCCCACCACACCCTGTGGTGCGTTGTGTCTGCTTGCGCACGTCACACATTCGCTCCATCCATCTATCACAACATTGTGACCTGTCCATCCCGCACCAGAGAAGTGAGAGGCACAGTATGTCTAGATATTCTAGCTTGGCCTTCCTATCACGCGATGCGTTCTGCTTGTCTGCCCATGCCGCACCCTCCCCACTCTTTCGCTGCGGCATTCATTGTTGGTTCGTGTGGGCTCTCCCATTCTTTGTTTCGCTGGATCATCAACAACTTTCTCAACTGGCGAGGTTTTATAGTATGTTTGATTGGTCTGTGTGCTGTGCACAGCAGCAGCAATATTCCGTTATAATCAACTCGCGTGACGGTCTGATTGCTCAATAGCAGTATTTTATTTACAAAGATAAAGAAGAGAAAAAAAACTTGGTTTTAGAATAGTATCTTTATAACAGACTTCTCGTTATTTCAGGACTCATTATAAGTGGACTCCTCTGTACTGCCTTAAGCTGACAAAGCATCTTTTTTCATTATTGACGCTAACATTTGTTATTTGCTCTATCGACAGCCTGATCAGTTCCCCTACTTGTGGGAAAAAAATCAAAGGGAAACTGTGAAGAGTTTTTGAATAAATTAGAATTCAAACTTTGGAAGAACTCTATTTTTAAATGGTTATGCTGGCAAAAAAGCTCTTTTTCTCGAAAATGCTGTGAATAAAAAAAAGGCATTTTATCAGCTTACAGCAGTATAGGACCGTGGGCGAAAAATTTGTACTAAAAAATATTTGATTAAATCCCATGAAAGATAAACAGAATACAGTCTCACTGTAGTTGGATGCTGTTGGAAAAGTTGATTTAAAATGGCATGCTGACGTCAAGACGCAAACCCACAAATACAATAAGTTGATTGATGTCATGGAACTGGCAATATTACAAAAGTACAGGTGATCTTCCAAACACGCCTTTGCTGACTGCCACTGTGCAGCACCCTGTTTTTTTGCGTGGGTTCTCGCATTTTGGTCAAAAACACATCCCGCACGGCGCACCAACAGTGGAATTTTAGTTGCAGCAAGGGGTTCCCCGCTGAGCGCCTTATCACGTCGGGGTCACGGGGGTCAGCTCCATTTCGCTGCTCTGTCTGGGCTGACTTGAATTTTGGTACTTTTCGACTTAAAGTTTTAGGTGTATCCTTATATTTATGGTAATTATCATTTGATGCACCTAATGCTCGCATTTCTGCTCTTGAGAATCAAAAAAGAACTGACGTTGTAACTTGTCTGGTTATTTCGTTCGAGGTGCTGAAGTCAACAATGCTAAATTGTAGAATGTTTTGGACAAGTGTGAATGAAAAAAAATCAATATTCAATTAACGGCTCAACAAAAACTGTCAAGTGTTTGGAACATGAATGACATAACATTGATAGAGATACTCAGAAAAGATGGTATCTGCGCACAAAATAGAAAGCTGTAATTTTGCAACTGTGTCCATCTGGCAAACAATTCTTTCTTCTTTTATAACTTGACTATTACTACCCGCACAGATTGAAGATTTCTCATGGTAAAAGACATGGTATTCACAGTCAGTTGGAGAGATCTGTCCAGTCATTTTAAAATAAACAATCATTTATCCATAAGTTTATAAATAAAATAGGACAAATTGGGTACTCTACGAACACTTGTCTAGAACAAAAACTAAGGCACAGAAATTAACCGTTTTAATGCAGAATAAATCTCAAGACATTAAGCTTTTAGTACATCAGTGTAATGGTTAGCTGTGTAGGATGGGGCAGAAGTTATATCGTTTCAAACGTAGACAAAAATTCGAACTTTTTAACCAACAGCGTCAAAGTCGCTTCAGGGCTCATTAACCCCGTGACCCGCTTACTAAAGGTAACAGAATCGGGGGGAAAGCGACAGATCTGCGTGTTACCATTATATACCATGCTTGGGTTCACTACCTACGTGACTACTTCAAGTTTTTTTCTTCTTTTATCTTTATGTAGTGAAAAATGATAGAATGTCCATCATTTCACACTTTTGTTACACACACACACACCTACAAACACACACACA
>NW_004797416.1:1333579-1334935 GCF_000002075.1 Aplysia californica
TATATATTAGACGGTTTCTGTTGATTTGCCAAATTGTGTACTCTGGACGAGGCCACACCAGGTAGCCTCCTACCTGTCTGCCTGAGCCAGTGGGTGCTCTGGTGTGGTCTGCTTCTTCTTTCCTATCAAACATCTATCCTCCTTCTCTCCCCTGCTTCTTTTTTATGTTTGTTACTCTCTTGTAACACCTCTTATCTTCTGGCGCTCACATGACCTTATGCAGTTGCGAGCGCCGTAAAACCTCTACTAAAACTAAACTAAGACTGCCGCCTTCCTAAAGGAGGCCAGCCAGAGGAAGGAAGGAAGGAAGGATTTGCCTAATTGGTGGATAGCGCGACACATTTTGTGGATTCATGGAATTCCCACATCCGTTGATTGTTGGGCATTTTGTAGTTACAAAAAATGCATGATTTAGTCATACGTATGACGTTAACTTCCGCTTAGCGCAATGTCAACAGTATGAATATGGACGCTCATTTGATGTTGACACCTCATATCATAGCAGAATAGCGAAACGCTCGACACTCGTGTAAGATCTAAGATCCATCGCGCATTCTACGGATCCACAAAAAGGACTGCATGATCCACTGATGTAATGTGAAATGCACAACAATCGATGGATAGTGGTAAGTGTTTTACGACAGTTGCAGCTGCATAAGGTCATAGGAGCACACGGGACGCACTAAACATTTTCAGCAAGTAGGAAATTTTGAATTTTGCCCATGTGGCGGCCGAAGCCTACTCTTATTGATTTTGGACCACAAGGGATCTTTAATGTGCACAACTTGCATATGGGCCCTCTGTGATTTTTCGCCCTTATCCAAGAAGGTAAGGTGTTAGATCTTACCTACCATAAGATCAGGGGTGTGGCAGAAAGACAACAGTAAGAAGGATCCTAGGAGTAGCAGTAGAAAGGCTGCAGAAAGAGTCATGAGCCTAGAGGAGGGGGCAAAGGAGGTGAGGGGCTGGGGGCAGAAAGTGGAGATGAAAGCAGACGACTGAACAATGTAGGAGAGCAGGAAAGGAGGTGAAAGGAGACAATTTAAGAGAAGAAAATTTTCCGTCGCTGGCCAGATTCGAACCTGAGACCTATTGATTGAGAGGGGAACACCATAACCTCTCGACCACAAGAGCCCCCATGTACTGTCTACTGAAACTTTGTATCCCTCTCAGCCTGGATTGACCCTAACTGGCAGATCTGAAGCTGCTCGCCTCGGAAATGATCTAGATATGTTTGGATGGAGGCATGAAACATCTACATTTTTTTTATTATACACACACACACACACACACACACACACACACACACACATACACACACACACACACTCTCACACACACACATACACACACACA
>NW_004797416.1:1336411-1337026 GCF_000002075.1 Aplysia californica
GCCGGACTGACTGTGTTCATGTTATCTGTGCCGGACTGACTGTGTTCATGTTATCTGTGCCGGACTGACTGTGTTCATGTTATCTGTGCCGGACTGACTGTGTTCTGAAAATTGTTTATTTTTCTCCCTGTTTCAGCTGTCCGTTGTGTCGGGGAACGTGGAGGCTGTCCAGACTCTGGTGTTCTCCGGGGCCAGCATCAACGAGATGGACAAGACTCTTCGAACCCCTCTCACCCACGCCCTCTACAGTGGGGTCAGGGGGTCGGAGGTCAGCGAGGCCTACTCCAGCATCATCTCCCTTCTGGTCAGCGCGGGAGCTGACCTCAACATGGCCACCACAGAAGGGTGTAACCCACTGCTTTCGTCCGCCCTGCTCAAGTCCGAGACGATGGTCAGGTACTTCCTGTCCCTCGGAGCTGACCCTGACGTCAAATGTGAGTCCGGTCTTGATGTTTTGTCGATCGTTGAATTTCTTTTTTGTTCTGCTTGTAGTATTTACATAGTCATTGTTCTAGTTCTAGAAGGTGTATACTTTTACATAGTCATTGTTCTAGTTCTAGAAGGTGTATACTTTTACATAGTCATTGTTCTAGTTCTAGAAGGTGTATACTTTTA
>NW_004797416.1:1338363-1344578 GCF_000002075.1 Aplysia californica
TCTAGTTCTAGAAGGTGTATACTTTTACTACTTGTTTTTTTTTTAATAACTTGCTTTTTTTTTAAATTAAAGTTTTTTCCCATCTTTTTTTTTGTTTTGGTTTTGTTGTTTCAGTTTTTCTTGTAGGAAATTAACATTTTATGTGTATATGTAATATATATATATATATATATATATATATATATATATAATATATATATATATGAAGAGCACAGGGGAAAAACGATGGTAGTCACAAACTGAAAATTGTGAGGGTGCCAATTTTAAAAGCTTGTGGACTCATAACTTCTATATGTTTGACTGGTGGTTTATTGTTCAGTGTTGTTGAATGGGAAATCTACCAACAATAATCAACCAACAGTTGAACAGAAATACCCTTATGAGTCAACAAGCTTTCACAATTGGTACCCTCATGATTTTCAGTTTGCAACTACAGTCATTTTTCACTTATATATATATATATACATCTGTATCTATATATATATATATATATATATATATATATATAGAGAGAGAGAGAGAGAGAGAGAGAGAGAGAGAGAGAGAGAGAGAGAGAGAGAGAGAGATATAGTTACAGATGTATATCTATCTATCTATATATATATATATATATATATATATATTTTTTTTTTTTTTTTTTTTTTTTTTTTTAAAATTTTTTTTTAAATTTTTTTTTTTTTTAAATTAATTAATTATTTTTTTTTGGGGGGGTACCAGTCTCATCTGTTTGTGAGCGGGTGGTTGGTGAGTGCCACTGGTACCAGGTCCTATTTATATTCCTTCATTTTCGGATTTCTCTATGTCTATCTTGCTTCTCTCAATAAATGTTTATATGCTGATGGGCTTCTCACTAAGGCAAGAGCCCAGCTGTTCCTGGATCAATCACCACAACGATAGTCCTCTCTTTCCTCCAATAAACAAATCTGTGTGTCTGTCTTGCTGTTTCCTTGCTCAGAATAACTGTTATTTCATGTATGTAGATGGTCCTCTCTTTCCTCCAATAAACAAATCTGTGTGTCTGTCTTGCTGTTTCCTTGCTCAGAATAACTGTTATTTCATGTATGTAGATGGTCTTCTCTTTCCTCCAATAAACAAATCTGTGTGTCTGTCTTGCTGTTTCCTTGCTCAGAATAATTGTTATTTCATGTATGTAGATGGTCTTCTCTTTCCTCCAATAAACAAATCTGTGTGTCTGTCTAGCTGTTTTCTTTGCTCAGAATAACTGTTAATTCATGTATGTAGATGGTCCTCTCTTTCCTACAAATAAACAAAATCTGTGAGTCTGTCTTGCTGTTTCCTTGCTCAGAATAACTGTAATTTCATAGTATGGAGATGGGCCTTCTCTTTCTCCCATAAAACAAATCTGTGTGTCTGTCCTGGCTGGTTTCCTGGCTCAGGAAAAACTGTTATTTCATGGAAGTAGAGGGGCCTTCTATTATCAATAAACAAATCTGTGTGTCTGTCTTGCTGTTTCCTTGCTCAGAATAACTGTTATTTCATGTATGTAGATGGTCTTCTCTTTCCTCCAATAAACAAATCTGTGTGTCTGTCTTGCTGTTTCCTTGCTCAGAATAACTGTTATTTCATGTATGTAGATGGTCTTCTCTTTCCTCCAATAAACAAATCTGTGTGTCTTGTCTTGCCGTTTCCCTGCTCGGAATAACTGTTATTTCATGTATGTAGATGGTCTTCTCTTTCCTCCAATAAACAAATCTGTGTGTCTGTCTTGCTGTTTCCTTGCTCAGAATAACTGTTATTTCATGTATGTAGATGGTCTTCTCTTTCCTCCAATAAACAAATCTGTGTGTCTGTCTTGCTGTTTCCTTGCTCAGAATAACTGTTATTTCATGTATGTAGATGGTCTTCTCTTTCCTCCAATAAACAAATCTGTGTGTCTGTCTTGCTGTTTCCTTGCTCAGAATAACTGTTATTTCATGTATGTAGATGGTCTTCTCTTTCCTCCAATAAACAAATCTGTGTGTCTGTCTTGCTGTTTCCTTGCTCAGAATAACTGTTATTTCATGTATGTAGATGGTCTTCTCTTTCCTCCAATAAACAAATCTGTGTGTCTTGTCTTGCCGTTTCCCTGCTCGGAATAACTGTTATTTCATGTATGTGGAGGGTCTTCTCTTTCCTTCAATAAACAATTTCTGTGTGTTCTCGTCCCCACAGTTCATTCAGGAGTCACACCGGCCCTGGTTTCAGCCAGCACGGGCGACCTCGCGACCCTAAAGGCCTTGATCTTTTACAACTGCGACCTCAAGATCAAAGGAAATGTGTACAAGAAACGGAGACAGATCGAGTATGTTATTGACCCTTTTGAATTGGCGTACATGGAAGGTTTCCTTCGACTGTGCGTACTGATGACCCGATCTGGGTACAGAGTGCATGACAAAGCCCAGATTTTTGAGGATGATGCTTTTAGAACTGCGCCCGCCGATTGGAAGCCGACTCCTGTTTTGTCGCGTCTCGCCCCTCAAGAAGCGGAACAGGAACGTCTGACCCTGTCTAAGGCTCAGCATCTACCGGAAGATTTCCGAGACTGTCTGCGGTGTTTGGTGGAGATGTCAAGAAGCCCGAGGGCTCTGAGAGAGTTAGCGACCTTGACTGTGAGAATGTGTATGAAGAATCGTCTTGTGGCTGGGGTGGAGAGGTTGCCGGTGCCCAGAGCTGTGAAAAATTCCATTTTGTTCAACGATTTGTTGACTTGAAGTGTTGGTTTGTTATATGAGACACCCACCACCATCAACTCCCCCCTCCCCCATGCAGTCCCCTTTTTTCACATGTCACACTTATATGCAGACACATATTAATTACACACACTCATAAACACACACACACACACACACACACACACACACACACACACACACACACACACCAACATAAATACACACACACACACTCACACACATAAACACACTCACTCACACACATAGACACACACACCAGTCCACCTCACCATCCCTTCCTTCCCAGATCCTTCCTGGCTGATAATGTCTCTGGTCAGAGAGGTTCTCACAGATACATACCTTGGATGGGATTCCCAAACACATTCTTCCTCGTTTTTTATTTCTTCTCCTTTTATTCTTAGGGTCCTTCTGTCTTTTTCTATCTGTGCATCTCCAGTTTCTCAAACATTGACCAATCAAACCTAGTGAAAATTCTAGTCCAAGTTTTAAAACTTTAAATATTTTTGAGTTCCCCTCTGTTTTCTGTGAACGTGTATATTGTTTTCCTGTGAGCTTTTCCTCCAATTGTTTGTGATGTGAAGATGCCACTTGTAGCTTCGACTTGTGTTCATTCCCGATGTAGTAAAACAATGGTTATTTGTTGATCATTTTTTTCCATGCACTGTCAATAAGTTGATGTGTTTCCATTTTTCCCAATTCAAACTCAATCAAGGCTTATTTTGGTTCATATCTCAACAGGAGCAAATGGGTGTCCATAGTTCATAGCCAAATGTACCCATGGCAACAAATAGGCTAAAATGTACCGTGACTGATCTTCTTCTGCAGCTTAACAGCTAGGCTAAAATGTACAGTGACTGATCTTCTTCTGCAGCTTAGCAGCTAGGCTAAAATGTACCGTGGCTGATCTTCTTCTGCAGCTTAGCAGCTAGGCTAAAATGTACCGTGACTGATCTTCTTCTGCAGCTTAGCAGCTAGGCTAAAATGTACCGTGACTGATCTTCTTCTTCAGCTCAGCAGCTAGGCTAAAATGTACCGTGACTGATCTTCTTCTGCAGCTTAGCAGCTAGGCTAAAATGTACTGTGACTGATCTTCTTCTTCAGCTCAGCAGCTAGGCTAAAATGTACCGTGACTGATCTTCTTCTTCAGCTCAGCAGCTAGGCTAAAATGTACTGTGACTGATCTTTTTCTGCAGCTCAGCAGCTAGGCTAAAATGTACTGTGACTGATCTTCTTCTGCAGCTCAGCAGCTAGGCTAAAATGTACTGTGACTGATCTTCTTCTGCAGCTCAGCAGCTAGGCTAAAATGTACTGTGACTGATCTTCTTCTTCAGCTCAGCAGCTAGGCTAAAATGTACTGTGACTGATCTTCTTCTGCAGCTCAGCAGCTAGGCTAAAATGTAGGGCCTACTGTGACTGATCTTCTTCTGCAGCTTAGCAGCTAGGCTAAAATGTACCGTGACTGATCTTCTTCTGCAGCTTAGCAGCTAGGCTAAAATGTACCGTGACTGATCTTCTTCTGCAGCTTAGCAGCTAGGCTAAAATGTACCGTGACTGATCTTCTTCTTCAGCTCAGCAGCTGTACTAGTATTATCCGTGGAGTTCTTTTTTTGACTTTTTGTTGAGAGTGTTTACAACACCCAATCAATATCAATGCTCGAAACTCGAAACTCGAAACTCGAAACTCGAAACTCGAAACTTTGAATAGGATCATGATGCTCCTACTTACCTGTATGTATGCTGTTTATTTTTGTCTCATTCTTCTTTGATAGTTTGTATGTGTGACTGTGAGTGAGTTAGTGTTTGTGTTTTGGGGTGTGTTTGTGTGTGTGAGGGATTGAGTGAGCGTACATTGTATTTCTGTCTAGGTATGTGTGTGTGTGTGTGTGTGTGTGTGTGTGTGTGTGTTTATTTGTGTGTATGTGTGTGTGTATGTATTTGTATACACTTTTTTGTGTGAGTCTGTATGTGAGTATTTGTGTTTATATTTGTGTGAAAATTACGTGAGTATGTGTATGAGTGCCAGTATGTTGTGTGAGTAAGAACAGTCGAACTTGTCCAAGGCAATAGGAATCACAAGGGAGGTTTCTGTTAAGGCTGGTTCCTCTGTACACGTGTATATATCCACTGCTGGGCCTGTTTATCTTTGTTGTTTGAAAAAATTGATGCATTCGTATTTGTTTTGAGATCAATGGAGAAACTTGGCTGTGTGATGTTTTCTTATTTATTCTTATAAATCATGAGATTTTGAGACATTTTGGTGAAAATATTGGCAGACTCTGGAAAAAAATATTTGAGGCACCATGGTGAAATCAGGCATTTGTCAAAAAAATAAAATCGAGGAAATCGTCAATTTTCTGCCAGTTTGCTATTTTTATCTTTTTTTTTTGTTTTTCTTTTTGGCTCATCACCTTTTATGACCATTAAAAAAACATTTCTTAGTGGATTTCACTGAAGAATGTTATTAAAGGCATAAAAATTGTAAATTTTCATTTTCTTACGATTATCAAAGTATTGAAGTCGCCAAATAGTGGCGGCCATTTTCTCGATAACTTTACCTCTGAAACCTGGCGACCCACAATTCCTTCAATGGTAAATAACTCAACGTCTAGTGGAGATGTTTGGGTATTCTTTTCACTGAACACAAGTCACAAGACAAACAAGCTTTACGATGACGCCAATAACTCCACATGACTACACATTAACGAGCCCCTGATTTCAGCGTGTCCTGACCCATATGGTCCAACGTCTTTAGAAGTCAAGTCCTGGGATGTTCATTTTGTGGTGAACAAGGAGAAGAAGAAGAAACTTGTTACAAAAGGAAAGTTCTTTCATTGTTGGTATATTTGCTGACTGTGGACAAATGAAATAGGGTCCAGTGTTTTAGAATGGAAATCCTTTTGAAAGATTTGTGAAGTATTGGCCCTAGCCTAGGCGAGCAGGTCCCAAACTCTATGGGAGCCCGGAGGACCTGTGGCAAACTGCAGCCTCAGCTCTAGAGACTGGGATGTTCATTTGTGAACGACGCTGTGGAATCAAGCGCTCGTCAACTTTTGTGTATATCGGTATAGACTCGTTAATATCATTTTAAAGCTCGTTCAGTTGTCTTGCATTGGGCGAAAAAAAAACAACCTTTTATCTTGAATAGCAGTCAAGATGTTAATTTGTGATTGAAGGAGGTGGAGGTCGCCTGGTGGGAGAGGTGGAGGTCACCTGGTGGGAGAGGTAGAGGTCGCCTGGTGGGAGAGGTGGAGGTCGCCTGGTGGGAGAGGTGGAGGTCGTCTGGTGGGAGAGGTGGAGGTCGTCTGGTGGGAGAGGTGGAGGTCGTCTGGTGGGAGAGGTGGAGGTCGCCTGGTGGGAGAGGTGGAGGTCGCCTGGTGGGAGAGGTGGAGGTCGCCTGGTGGGAGAGGTGGAGTTCGCCTGGTGGGAGAGGTGGAGGTCGGAGGTCGCCTGGTTGAAGAGGTGAAGGTCGGAGGTCGCCTGGTGGGAGAGGTGGCCTGGTGGGAGAGGTGGAGGTCGCCTGGT
>NW_004797416.1:1344732-1346131 GCF_000002075.1 Aplysia californica
TAAACTAGACGGTGACTTTCAGCATTGGAAAGAAATAGTAAAATGTACACGAATTCCACGGTGAAGTTCAGCGCTGAAATTAAAGGAAAAAAATGACTACATTAAACTAGACGGTGACTTTCAGCATTCGAAAGAAATGGTCCTAACCGCTGTAAAGGAAAATATGAGGAAGAATAGGGCGAAGAGCGGTTCCCACACTCTAGGGAGATTGAAGGAGAAGGGGATCCAAAGAGGAGAGGGGAAACACAGCCATCTGTGCGGACCAGTCCGACGGATCTCCAACCAGATCATGATGGAGATTATAACCGGACAGACTATGGAATGGATCCTGAAGTGGGAGAGGTGGAGGTCGTCTGGTGGGAGAGGTCGTCTGGTGGGAGAGGTGGAGGTCGCCTGGTGGGAGAGGTGGAGGTCACCTGGTGGGAGAGGTGGAGGTCACCTGGTGGGAGAGGGGAAAGTAAAGAGAAAATGGCCGCCACAAGTTTGGTGACTTCCGATGCTTGAGTGTCCTTGAAAACTGGAAATTTACTTTTTTTAAAGTTTTTATTTTTTAATTAACGCCCAGAAAAATTCCGGTATGTTTGACTTCGTTGTTTTGACGAGTGCGTGATTTCACCAAACTGCCTCATCATTATTACAGGTGAACAAGAAGAAGAAGAAAGATTTGTAATGAAAGTTATTTCATTGTTAATATCAAGTAAGACATTTGAATGTTTTTTGTTTTTGTTGCGGGTTGTTTTTGTTGTATTTGCTCCCGGAGCCAATCACTGAGTCACAGTGCTCACCTCTGAATAAAGAGCTGAGGTTGATGAGAACACTCTCTGTTGTCGGTTTTTTCACCCTCATCATGACGCTCACAAACTTTTTTCTTCTTTTTTTTTTGTTTTCTCTATTTTTTTTGCTTTCGTTGAAGAAAAAAATCTAGTTTTTGTTTTTAGCAAGAGTTTTACGGCACTTGCAACACAATCAAGTCACATAACTAAGTGCCGAAGATTAGAGTTGTTACGACAAGAGAGGAACAAACACAAAAAAGAAGGAGGGGAGATAAAGACGATAGATGTTTGAAAGGAAAGAAGAAGCAAACCACACCAGAGCATCCGCCAACCACCTTCGAAAACAATCGGATTGGGCAGACAGTGGAATTTCAATGCTTTGTTTTGTATTATATTTTTGGAAACTTTGGAATAGGATGATAACTTGAATATGTACGGCATAGTCTCACTCCGTCTGTCAGAGCACAGTGTTCTTTCTGTCTCTCTCTGTCTCACTCTGTCTCACTCCGTCTGTCAGCGCACAGTGTTCTTTCTGTCTCTCTCTCTGTCTCTCTTTGTCTGTCTGTCTGTCTGTCTCTCTTTGACTGTCTGTCTGTCTGTCTGTCTGTCTGTCTGTCTGTCTGTCT
>NW_004797416.1:1346683-1351367 GCF_000002075.1 Aplysia californica
TCTCTCTCTCTCTCTCTCTCTCTCTCTCTCTCTCTCTCTCTCTCTCTCTCTAGAGAACAAGTCGGCTGTCGACACAGATTTCTCCAACACCCAACTGTCTCCAGAACTCAATTAGTCGAGACAAACAAAACACACGACACTAGTCACGTGACCGACACAGCTGAGATAACAAACCACGCCCCCTGAGGGAAACGGTGTAGCTGTGACGTAACTGGTGACGACAGCTGAAGCGACAACGCCGTGGCGCTCACCCAATGGTGTTGAAGTACACGCTAGAAGTTCATCGATGACTGGAAGTGATGAAAGCGAAACCTTTCCGGAGCATCGAGGCCATGAGTCTAAGCCTGGCTCTAAACTACTACCATTGTACGACAAACTCAAATAAGTAGGGGGTTCATTGAAATAGACCTTTTTCAAATCTTTTGAAAATTGACCTGTATTAACAAAACAAAACCCCCAAAAACAAAAACAGCCCTCAGCGATACAAATTCTTCACCTTCACTCTATCCCCCTCGGAAAATTCGTCCTTCAAGAAAAAACCCCCAAAAGATGAGGAGGCCTTCTATTGTTATTGATGAAAGGTTGTTGTTGTTTTTTCTTGCCTACCAAATGTTATGTTATTTGATCTGGGTTCTGTGTTGGTAGTACCACTCTCTGGTAGTACTTCCAGTTTCTCTTTCCAATAGGAGTGCGTAATGTTTTCATATGTCTGAGTGATCGCTGGCTCTGTGATCCTCACCCACCGTGTCATGGTAACGGTTATATCATGGGTGAAAACCACAGCACTGGAGATGCAGGATTCAAGTCGATCATTCTGAACTTCAATGGACTTGAACCTAGACGGCCAGAGAGATATAGTTGTATAAGAACGTATAGACTTTAACCCTTGCTAGCCCGGCGGGCGTCTCGGGTGTAGTGGTTACGTCAAAATCTTCCGCTTCGTCTTTGTCGTCGGAAGACAGGCGAGTTGGATTCCTGAGCGGGGAGACTTTTCTCACTGTATGGAGAATCCCCAACCTTTCTGTCGGGATAGTGCATGCAACTCAGCCTGTATTGACAGTCTCTGGCTCTCGGGGCTTCAAACAGCCCGCTTCCTAAAGATTTAGCTTATGTTGACGAAGGGGGTCGAAATAATAATAATAAGAAGAAGAAGAAGAAGAAGAAGAAGAAGAAGAAGAAGAAGAAGAAGAAGAACAACAACAACAATAGATAGCATTTGTAGAGCGCAAATCCCCGCTCAACAGCAAGCTCAATGCGCTTCTCAATCAATACTGTTACCCCAGCAGACCTGAGAGCATTCTGAAACATCAACTTCCTGGAAAGCATACAGTGCAAGCAGCCATTTTTAGGTGCAAAAACACTAACTTGGAAACAAATAACCAACAATCAATTATTGTTTACCTACAAAAACCCGTAGTAGCACATGAATTGCTCCATAAAATTTGCAAATCATTGAGAGCGCTTCTTTGCCCCCACACAATAAGCATACACGTCGTACAGTTGTGATCCGCATGCTGTGTTCCACAGATAGATAGAAGAGATGGCGAGTTTTCTGTTCAGATGTATCATAGTTAGCCCACATTGACCCGCGCATGAAGATCCAGAGCAGCCAGTCTCCAAGAATCAACAATCTGTATTGCGCCTCTTGTGTGAAACACTTTTCAACTACTGTCAAGAAATATGATCAGTTGGGTTTTTTTCTAAAGTAAGAGTTAAGTGGCACTTGCATTACTTGCAATACAATTAGATCATACATTTTTAATATAAGTGCTGAAGATTAGACGTGTTACAAGAGAGTAACAAACACATAAAACAAGGAGAAGAGATAAGACTATAAAATAATAAATGTTTAATAGGAAAGGAGCACACCCCACCACAGCACCCACCAACAACCCATGTTATAACAGGATCAGTGAGCTAGTGATATTTAAAAAAGGAACTGTCTTCGAAATTAGTAACTGCAGATTTTTCTATTGTAATATCAGTTAGAGGGTTAATGGGCTGGACAAATCTGTGTCCAAGTTCCTAATCCAAACTCAAGCCAGGTCGATAATCCTACTAGTATTTATAAACAGAAGAACACTTCCAAAATCATTACGTTGTCCGCTTGGTCGAGGTCTCTTACCACGTTTGGAAGTAATTATAGTTGATAATATGAACTTGTAAAACACCATCACAACATACTGGGATAATAAATGTATTCTGGTATGTAGGAGTAGAAGATTCACGAACTTGGAAATGACAGTTACAAAATGTCTTGTTAGTATAACAGTCTACCGATATGTTGAAGAAGATTCTGAAGATTCATGCGCTTGGAAAGGACCGCTACAGAATGTCTTGTCTTTATAATATTGTACCGGTTGTTCCAGAAGATGGACAAACTTAGGAAAAATGTTTACAAAATGCCGTGGTGCTGTATACCGGTACGTTGAGGAGAACGGACCGGGGAAAAACCGTTACAAATTTAATGCCTGGTTATTATATACAAGCGTGTTGAAAAAGATGAATGCACTTGGAAGGGACCGTTACAAAATGCCCAGATATTATGTACTGATTGTTGCAGAAGATTTACGTGAACTTGGAAAAAACTGTTGCAAAATACTGCAATATTTCAATATTTGTTCTATCACTGTTGGTATGTCGAAGAAGATTAACGAACTTGGAAGAACAGTTCAAAATGTCGTGATATTTGTATAATAACGATATATTGTAAAAGATTTACGAATTTGAAAAAAAAATCGTAACAAAATGATGCTGTGATATTGTGTAGTCTGGCAGTGTGTTGGAAAAGATTAACATGAACTAGAAAAGAACCGTTGTAAAATTAATGATGCAATATTACTCACCGGTATGTTGGAAAAGATTATGAACTTGAAAAGAACCGTTTGAATGTTATACTGATTTACGTTGTAAAAGATAAACGAACTTAAAGACCACCGATGGGGGCTCTCGTGGCCTAGAGGTTAAGGTGTTCGCCTCTCATTCAAAGGTCCTGGGTTCGAATCCGGGTAGCGACGGAAACAATCTCTTCTCTAAATTGTCTCCTTTCACCCCCTTTCCTGTTCTCTTGCAAAGTTCTGTCGTCTGCTTTCGTCTCCTCCTTCTGTCCCCACCCCCCCACCTCCTTTGCCCCCTCCTCTGGGCTCCTAACTTTTTCTGCCGCCTTTCTATGCTCCTCCTTGGCTCCTTCTTACTGCTGTCTTTCTGCCACACCCCTGATCTTCTGGTTGGGAAAGATCTACACCTAGCCTTCTCGGAGAAGGGCGAAAAATCTCGGAGGTCCCGTGTGCAAGTTGCGCACTGTAAAGATTCCTTGTTGGTCTAAAATCGACAAGAGTAGGCTTCGACCGCCACCCGGGGCAAAATTCCAAATTTCACCAACTGAAAAAGTTTCATTTGTCCAGCGCGCTCATAAGATCTTATGCAGTTGCGAGTGCCGCAAAACACTTACTAAAAAAAAATAATTTTTTTAAAGGCCCTTAAAAAGCGCCGTTACCAAATATTGTTACTTTGTGTTGCGCGACAGTAGGCCTATGTTGGAGACAGTAGGCCTATGTTGGAGACAGTAGGCCTATGTTGGAGACAGTAGGCCTATGTTGGAAAAACATTTACGTACTTGGAGAGAACCGTCAAACAAAGACTGTGACATTGGATAATGGTATGTTGTTGTAATGTTGTAGAAGATTAACTTAACCAACTTGTTGGAAAGAACATTCAAGAATGAAAAGTTTTGTTCTGGTATATTGGTGCGGTATATATTGTGCACGATTAACCAACTTGGATTATATACCAGCCATTTCAGAAAATTAACGAGCATGGAAAATACTGTTTAGTGTTACAAAATGCTGTGATATTGTGTAGCCAGCTGGTATGTTGTAAAAGATTAAGGAACTTAGAGAAGAACAAACCAACGTTACAAATGCTGTGAATTTATATACCGCCGATGTTAATTCTATAGAAGATTTATGAACTTAGAAAGCGCCGCTGCTAAATGCTGTGATTATTTTATGACTGTCTGTCGGTATATTGTGCTGTGTGTAATGTAAATTGCTATTTTTATTTTTTCATCATCAATGACTTTCCCCCCAGGCATGGTATAGGCTGTATACAAGCTCCTTCTATATTTTCTCTCTGTCCTGGGCCATCCTTCCAAGCTCGTTCCTGGTGAGCTCCATCTCTCTCATGTTCCTTTCCTCACATCTCCTCCATGTTTCCCGTGGCCTTCCTCTGCTCCTTGCTCCCTGTGAGTTCCACTGCAGCGACTGTCTTTTAAAAGCTGACATTTGTACCTTGACAAGTTTACTTTCTAAGTAACACTTCGTTACTTTCTAAATAACACCTCTGGCCTAGTGGTCAGGCTCTCGACGGAATCGCAACCGTAAGGTTGTGGGTTCGAATCCCGTCAGGGGCCCCGACGTCGTGTCGTTGGGAAAGGAACTTTACGCGAATTTTCCTCACTTCACCCAGGTGGGAATGGGAACTTGGTTCTAGATAGCTAGATAGTTTCCCAGCGAAAGATCTTCTCAGCTTGTAGTTGTAGATTGAGCCAAAATCAAAAGAAAGAAAAAGAAACGCGGCGTGTGTTTGTGGCCCAGAGATCGTTCAACAACAAACACACCCACACACACACAACTACCAAACATTGATATAGAAATCTGGAGAGAGAGAGAGAGAGAGAGAGAGA
>NW_004797416.1:1353168-1354172 GCF_000002075.1 Aplysia californica
CGCCTGGTCTTGTTTACTGCTTTTCTAAGACATCGCATTTCACATGCTGTAATTCTTTGCTCTAATGTCTTGTTCGTTGTCCATGTTTGGCATTGGTAGGTGATTGTTGGGATGAATATGGTGTTGATCATTTTGAGTTTTGTTGTCATGGGGATATTAGGATGTTTCAGTAGTGGAGTAAGCCGATAACTAACATTATTGGCCTTTTGTACTCGTGTTTCAATTTCTCTGTTTAATCGCCCATCCTCTGTGATTATACTTCCGAGGTACTTAAATTCTTGGACCTATCTGAGACTGTTGCTGTTGATGTGTATCCTGAGTGGTCATGGCTTTCTGCTTACTTTCATTGTCTCTGTTTTGTTGATGTTGATCTTCATGTCGTAGTTGTTATTTTCTTCGTTTAATCTGGTGGTCTGGTGTGGTGTGGTGTGGTGTGGGGTTGGAGACTTCGTTCATCTTTGTGCGCCAGGCTTTGGTCGTCAGCGAAGAGTAATTTATTTAAGGCATCGGGTTCTGTGTTGGCCTCTTTTGTAATTCTATCCATATCTATGATAAATAGTAGTGGTGATAGGACACAACCTTGTCTTACTCCGGATGTTATCTCGAACCATTCTGTGAGTCCCTCTGACGTTCTTACAGTACTTATGCTGTTCTCGTCAATGGCACGGATGTTATCTAGGAGTTGGCCTCTAACAGTGGAGTTTTCGAGTTTTTTCCACAGCTTGTTTCTGTTCACTCCGCAAATATTGCGTCGGTGCATCCTCTTCCCTTTCTAAATTCCATTTTGGCCTCAGTCAGAAATGGTTCAACTTTGTGTCTTGTTCGCCATTCCAATATCTTGACGAACATCTTACCCTCATGGCTTGGCAATGAAACGCCTCTATACATTCCACAGTCTCTCTTACTGACTTTCTTCTCCCAGACTGGTACTATGACCGCATTTTGTCATTGATATCGTTGTTATTATTGTTATTATAATTATTATAATTAATATTGTTATGATT
>NW_004797416.1:1355916-1357282 GCF_000002075.1 Aplysia californica
TGTTAAATGACCCTATCACCACTGTGAACAAATGGGGAAATGGTATATGTTAAATGACCCTATCACCACTGTGAACAAATGGGGAAATGGTATATGTTAAATGACCCTATCACCACTGTGAACAAATGGGGAAATGGTATAAAATTAACACTGCTATCAACACTGTTAGGTCGTTTAAGAGGTGGGACCTCCGTCCATCTCCGAAAGGACCGATCTAATGGGGAAATGAATGTAAAGTTAAAGTTCCTTTCACAAGGACACAACGTCAGACCGAACTGCAGTCAAAAACCTGAAAATGTTCTGAAAGCTGGAAGCATCGTTCTTTCTTTATCCTCCAACTGTTTTTAGTAATTTCTGTGGTCGGTCGTTACACTCTTAATACTGGTTATTGTCTATTTTTTCCCAAGACTAATTGTAAAAACAAACACATTATTGATTGTTACCATAATTGTTAGCATTCTATAGGCATTTTTGCACGGCTGAACTCAATCCAAACCTGGACATGTTCTGAAAGCTGGAAGCATCTTTATTTCTTCGCCTTCATGCAGTGTTTAGAAATTTGAGTGGTCGGTCGTTACACTTTGAGTACTGGTTATGATCTATTACTTTTTCCATGCTCAGTTAGAAGAACCAAACAAGTTCTGAGAGCCTGAAGAATCTTTATTTCTTAGTCCTCCTACTGTTTTTAGAATTGTGTGTGGTCGGTCGTTACTTTTTGCTGTAAAAAAACCAACCCAACAGTTTATTGTGTTTTACCACAAATGATAGCATTTCATTGGCTTTTTGGACGGCTAAGGTCAGTCTAAAACTGGACATGTTCTGAAAACTGGAAGCATCTTTCTTTCTTTGTCCCCCCAACTGTTTTTAGTAATTAGCGTGGTCGGTCCTTACACTTTTATTACTGGTTATAATCTATTAAATTTTATTCGTGCCAGTTGTAAAAACCAACACTTTATTCAGTTTTACCACAAGAGAAAACATTTTATTGGCTTTTATTTTTTTGCCCGGCTAAACGCAATCCAAAACTGGGCATTTTCTGAAATCTAGAAGCTTCTTTATTTCTTCGTCTTCATACAGTTTTTAGAAATTTGTGCGGTCCGTCGTTACACTTTTAATACTAGTTTTGATGTATATTAACGCCCTCCAACCACCAGCTTAAATTTTGAAACGATTTCCTAAAACAACAAATCCTGATTTCTCGATTATCTCAAAAGCGCTCCACCATCGTTTGTTAAATAATGAGTCAAAGCCATTATTAGCAGCACGTCCTGACCTTACGATAAGTGATAACAGTCTCAGCATCATTACAACATCAATAATAATAATAATCATCATCATAATCATATCATAATAACAATAATAATAA
>NW_004797416.1:1359792-1363053 GCF_000002075.1 Aplysia californica
GTACACTGTAGTAACTCTATACTCTATGGGAAGCTCCATAGATGTACACTGTAGTAACTCTATACTCTATGGGTAGCTCCATAGATGTACACTGTAGTAACTCTATACTCTATGGGTAGCTCCATAGATGTACACTGTAGTAACTCTATACTCTATGGGAAGCTCCATAGATGTACACTGTAGTAACTCTATACTCTATGGGAAGCTCCATAGATGTACCCTGTAGTAACTCTATACTCTATGGGAAGCTCCATAGATGTACCCTGTAGTAACTCTATACTCTATGGGTAGCTCCATAGGTGTACACTGTAGTAACTCTATACTCTATGGGAAGCTCCATAGGTGTACACTGTAGTAACTCTATACTCTATGGGCAGCTCCATAGATGTACACTGTAGTAACTCTATACTCTATGGGAAACTCTGATTGCAAAGTCCGCACTTTTTCCAAGAGGGCACCGCCGGGTTTTGAGGACACATTTTTGATTGGCTCAAAGAGAGGAGTGAACTATCTAGTTATGTGGGATCTTTGTCTTCTGTTAAGTTGATCTTTTTCTCGGATCTCAACACTTCTTCTTCTGTACAGATTCCACCCGGTAAGTTGGACTTGAGGTGAGTTGATCTATTGCTTTTTTTCCCTTCCCCGATGACATCAGTTCATCTGTAGTCGACTGTGATGACAAAGATCACCCATCAGTTCCTTTTGTGTTACCGACAATGAATTAACCGTTATAACATTCTCAGATACCTGGAGACACGGGTGAGCACGCCACAGTTCATTGGCCTTCTTCCTGCTGGACCTCTGTCAGCCAACATCTCATTGGTCTACGAGCTCGTGGACAACTCCAAATCTGTTTCTGATTGGCTGGACGAAAGGGAGTCCTTGACAACGCTGGAATGGCTTCAAGTGTGCCGACAGACGACCAGACTCCTGAGCATGGTGCACCAGCATGAAGTTCTCTATAACGATCTCCATCGCGGGAATGTACTTGTGCAAAAGACGGGTACTGGAGTCAAAGTGTTTATGATTGACTTCGGGTTAGCTACATACAAAACTGGGAAATATTACAACTCTTCCTACGGCTCTCTAGCAGGGTACAAATTTTTGGCGCCAGAATTGTCGAAGAAGCAGCCGACAAGTCGGGCTTCTGACGTCTTCGCTTTGGGTTACATGTTCTTCAAAATGGCGTCTCGTATTGAGAACCCACAATTGTTACGTCTAGCGTATTGGTGCGAAGCACACGATCCTAGCAAAAGACCAAGTTTGCGTCAAATCATGGAGAGGCTGGACTCCATTATGTTTGAAACCTGGCTCTTAGAAACTGCACGTACGCCACATCCGTATTTCTCTGGCCTGGAATATGACTCTATTTTTGTGAACCAGTTCCAGCGTTTTCATTGGGAAATTCGGAATGATAAAAATAGCGAAGATCAAATCAATATTCATTCTAGTATGTTCTATCTCCCTGGTAGGAATTCTAAACACAGCGGTAACAAAGCCGACCCCAACTGTCTAATGCAAAGGGAAAATCTACTCAACTCCAGATGTCCCTGGCCACTGTCTGTGCTCAGTTACGAAGACATCGATTGGACAGATTATTCTGACCGCGACTGGCTCGCCAGCTCCCCGTCCGACGTCATTTTGAAAGTTAAACTCAAGAAAGATAACCGCCAAGTGGTTTTAAAAGAATTTAAAGACGTGAGTTTCCAGAAAGTTCGCGCTGAAGCCTGCGTGACTCTGTGTCTGTCTCACAAAGGGGTCTCGCCTGCCGTCATTGGTCTGCTGTTTTTCGACACAGATTTGAGACACGCGGCTTTTGTGCAGGAAATGTTTGGGGATGGTGTGGCGCTAGGGGAGTTTCTACGGGGAACACAGGGGGGGAATTGGGGTATGAATCTTTTACGAGCCCAGACGAAAAAGAATTTTGGAGATGTTTTGGAGGAGGAGGATGTGAAGGCGGAGGATGAGGGAGAGGAGGAGAAGGAAGAGAAGGAGGTCGGGGAGGAGGAGAAGGAGGAGGGGGGAAAGGAGGAGGAAAAGGAGAAAGAGGAAAGAAGAAATCCTAACAGTGATGCCGCTTCGTCCAGCCTGTTTTCTGACAAGTTTCCTCAAGGGTCAGTTTGGTCACTGAAGTCTCCCCGCCAGTGGCTTCTAGAGAACGTGGCCCGGGCAATCGTGGAGCATGTCTATAACGTACACACTTCCGGTTTGCTCATTAACAATTTAAACGAGAACAATATCCTCGTGAGATGGGGGAACAGCGAGAACTCCGGACGGAAAGTTTCTGTGAACCTCCAGCACAATGGCAGAGCAGATAGGAATTCTGTTGCAGCAGTTTGTCGTAGAAAACCAGAACTACGTCAATATGTGGAACTTTTGGCCGCCTACAACACGCCCAGCAATGACAACGTCGATGATGAAGAAGACAAGGAGGAAAAGAACTCCGATATCGACACTGTGGCAATCTTCCCCACTTCTGTGACGACAGCTCAGCAGTGTAGAAAGAAGAGGACAAGCAGCAACAGTGAAAACACAGCAGCCAGTCACAGAAAGGAGAGAGACAGCAGCAGGAAAAACAGCGTTGAGAGTGATCTTGGCAGCTGTAACGACAAAACCAAAGTCAAAGATAACAAAAACAACGACAACGACGACAAAAACAATGACAACAACAGCAACAACAACAATAACAAGGGCTGCAGAAGAAGCAACAACAACAACAACAATGGTAGTTGCAGCAACGAAAACAACAACAACAACAAAAACAGCAACACCACCACCACCACGGATGGCAGAAGTAACAACAACATCAACAACAACGGTAGTTGTAGCAACGAAAACGAAGGGAGATATTTCAAGAGAAACATTCCCGGAGTTGCCGACGATAGTGAACCGCTGGGCTTTGGTCTGGACGTAACCCTCATCGACCTCGGTAGGGTGAGCGACATGTCGGGGTCAGCGTACGCCACCACGCCCACACAGCTGTCCCAATATGGCTACCTCGCCCCGGAAGTGGTCCGGGGGCACCCCACTTCCGTCCAGTCAGACATCTTTAGCCTCTGCTGGCTACTTCAGACCGTACTGTCAGACTATTTGTGTGTAAAGGAAGATTTTGGTGGTGTGATCCGCCAGTGGTCATCCCGTGAGAGTGGACATGTTGGAGCCGCGGCTTATGGCAGACTGGGGGATCTGTTGTTACAGTGTGTGCAGGGCGGGGCGGGGGGGAGGCCTCATGTGTTGGAGGTGGGGAGGGCGGTGGAGGGA
>NW_004797416.1:1364404-1366446 GCF_000002075.1 Aplysia californica
ACAGACACACAGACACACACACACACAGACACACAGACACACACACACACACACACAGACACACACACACACACACACATCTGACCACACGTGTGAGGCAGCCTGGGGAAGGCAGGCGCTCGTCAAAAAATGAAAATGAAGAAACTTGCATTTTTTCCGCCGGTTTGCGAATATTTATAAATCCTTTTTTTTGGGCTCAACACCTTCCATGTCCATTATAGAACACATTTCTGTGTGAATTTTACTGGAAAAAGGTTGATTAAAGGCAAAAAAAAGGATACATTTTCAGTTTCCATGGACTCTCGAGCTAAGGAATTAACTAAACCTTGGCGGCAATTTTCTCAGTAATTTTCCCTGTGAAATCAGACGACCCAACCTCCTTCCATCGTCAATATCTCCACTTGTACCCAAGATACATGGGTATTTTCTTCATCAAAAGCAAAACAAATGAACAAGCTTTAACGCTTTGCAATCACACAGCCAGCAGTACAAAATATACTCCATCTGGTCACCCAGCCAGGAGAGTGACTGCAACAGACTTCTCCGGCCTGGTACAGAACTGCGCCAGGTGAAAAGAATGAACAATTTTCACCGGTGCATTATTGTGCCTATTGTGCCATGTGACCGCAAAGTGTTAAAACGATACCAATACCAATAACTCTACATGGCCAAAAATGGACGCACGCCTGATTCCACAGCGCCGTGACACATATGAAGGTACACTGACTCCATCTGAACAACAACATGACAATAAATGCTGAAGCAACGCCACTGTTTTACATCAAACCATCAGTATTTCTCACATTGGTTTCTCCATACAGTCTTCAACAATGCCCCTAGCACGCTTGGTAAATAACATGACACAGTAGAATAACAACTGTCTCATCTCAGGGATAATAGAAAATCAAGGTAAATTATCGTACTGCATCTTGTGACATTCAAAATTTCCGTCCCATACAAACCACAGAGTCAAACCATATGCACAGAAAAACAGAAATTCATTAAGGTGGTACTTATTGAAATGTACTATGTAAGTAGTACACTTACTGACGGAACATTTTAAACAATGATTAAAGTGATGATATGTTATTGGTTAATAGAATACAATTTTAAAAATATATTTGCTTTGCTATGCTATTCCACATCTTCATCGTTCTTTTTGTACACAGTTTATGACATAGCATCAATTATGAGACTATCATCAAACAATGATTAAAGAACAATGTCAATAAACACAATGGACCGTGTACTTTTGTTGCGTCATTCAAATTTGGTTCTCTATCTTCCCTTTCAGACTATAACAATACTGTGATAGGTAATATTCTACCACCCATCATACAACACAGATCATTTAAGAGGCCGGCTGTGTTACCCTACTTTTTGCTGCTACTCGGAGATGAGTGTGATACAGAAATCAAACAAAAAGATGGAGATCCTCAATAAAGTGGACTTCCCTCATTGGGATTGGAACACATCCCTTATACATGCAATAGTGAACATTACAACACCACAGCTGCTTGAGATCGACCCAGGTTGACTTAAAATAACCACCTCAGATCCTTTCTACTACCAGGAAACAATTGAAAGTTCAAACTCCAGAAGTTGGAATGTACAAAAATCTTACAAAACCACAGCCCGTCACACAGCCCGTCACCACAGACACTTCCCAAACATCAGGACAACAACAGAATGGAGGTAAAACAGCATTCAAAAATGTAAGGCAGTCGGAGAACATTGCTCACTTGCATGACATACTTCCCTTCATAACATACAAACACACAAACATACCAACACAATCAGTATTTTTGTATGCACCAAGCTCGGGAAGACGTACAACATTTGGCCTCTTTGCCTTGAAGCAATCACAACAATGATTATTGTCATAGGCCCCACACACACCACTACAAGTGACACACACACACACATCACTACAAGTGACACACATACACACACACACACACACACACCACTACAAGTGACACACACACACACACACATCACTACAAGTGACACACATACATACACACACACACACACACACA
>NW_004797416.1:1366546-1369173 GCF_000002075.1 Aplysia californica
CAGGAAACAATTGAAAGTTCAAACTCCAGAAGTTGGAATGTACAAAAATCTTACAAAACCACAGCCCGTCACACAGCCCGTCACCACAGACACTTCCCAAACATCAGGACAACAACAGAATGGAGGTAAAACAGCATTCAAAAATGTAAGGCAGTCGGAGAACATTGCTCACTTGCATGACATACTTCCCTTCATAACATACAAACACACAAACATACCAACACAATCAGTATTTTTGTATGCACCAAGCTCGGGAAGACGTACAACATTTGGCCTCTTTGCCTTGAAGCAATCACAACAATGATTATTGTCATAGGCCCCACACACACCACTACAAGTCACACACACACACACATCACTACAAGTGACACACATACACACACACATGTGAGGCAACGTGGTGCAATCAGGCGCTCGTCAAGTTCATGAAATCAGAGAAACAAAGATTTTCCCCCGGTTGGAAAATTTTTATCGAATTCTTTTTTTTTGGCTCCACAACTTTCATGTCTATTTCAAAGCACATTTCCCGTGTGGGTGTTACAAGAAAAAACGATTCTAGTTACCAAAAATGTACATTTTCCATCTCCAAGGACCTTTAAGCTATGGAAATCACCAAACTTCGGAGGCCATTCTCTCCCTGATTTTACCTCTGAAACCAGCGACCCCCAACTCCTTCAATCCCAAATATCTCGATTTCTATTCAAGATAGATGGGTATTTTTTCCCCACAGAAAACAAGCCAGCTAAACAAGCTTTAAGAGAGTTCCCGTACTCCAGATGTCCCAAAATTGACGAGCGCCCGATTCCATCGTGTCATGACACATATATCAAACTAATATTCCAAACTGGCAAACGTGGTTTGTGCAGTAAAACTTGTCACACCTGAAACCTCCAACAAGATATGTAGGAGCAGTGCACCTAAAAAGTTCACATCACATCACACCACGACCAGTGGATTATGGCTGTTTACAAAGGGCTAAGGTATTTGCTGCATAAATGAAAATTAAGAAAGAAAGAACCACTTTTTGAGTTCATCTGACATTTCTCACTCTGAGTTTCTTTTCAAGAGCACAACCCATCAAACACTGTCAAGGGGACATTTCAAAACTGCACCTTAGTCAGACTATGTGTCATCTCTACTTTGGCATATCATCATCATCATCATCATCATCATCAATGCCTTTCACCCCTGGCAGGGTATAGGCCACATACAAGCTCCTTCCATTTATCTCTGTCCTGAGCCATCCTTCCAAGCTCGTTCCAAGTGAGCTTCATCTCTCTCATGTCCCTTTCCACGCATCTCCTCCATGTTTCCCGTGGCCTACCCCTGCCTCGTGCTCCCTGTGGGTTCCACTGCAGCGACAGTCTTGTGATGTTTCCGCTGGGCTTTCTTTGGCATATAACCCAAGATATTGATACATATTATAACAATCAGCTGGTCCCTCATTCTCCTCACCACACGCGCTAAAGCTTTCCATTATATCAAGACTCATTCCCAAACTCAGGGTCTACATGCAAGTCAGAAAACTATCCTGAAACCCTTTCAGCTTTTCAAAGGTGAAATTTCTCTTTGAAATACTAACACTTTGACCCAACAGGCAGTGAAATGGACAGACTTTCTTGAACATAAGCCAAAGGTTCTATCTCTTCTCCCCTGAGCAATGTCAATTTCAATTTGATGACACAGTTTTATTTCAACATTTGAACAAGACACTTGTTCACCTCTCACACCAATTCAAGAGTACAGTACTGTAAAACTGCTATAGTGTACATATAACAAAGTGAGATGTGAAGTACAAACAATTGGATTGATATGACATTAACACAAGCATCCTTACAGGAAATGGCAAAGCTATAAAACATCTTTGTCCTACTAGTAATATTCTACTTCCCCAGATAAACAATCTATATAATTGATTTATCAATCATAATTTCTACAAATCATCCTAGAAAGGGCTTTGACTGACCAGGCAGGAGTGGTCGGCGAGCTAAAAACAGCCCGAGCTCCATGAGTAAATACAAGTAGAGACTGCTACAATTCTATCCCTCGATCTACGTCCTGTTAAGGTCCCATCTATCTATCTGCTGAGGTCATATATATCACAACGTCCAGTTCACATCAACCTGTCCGAGTGACATCAATCTATCGAGGCTACACTGACCTCCCAGGGTAGAGCTCCGGAAGTAAAGGAATGTTAAAATGGCATCACCCGATCAAAGGGAAATAATATATTAAGGTCACGTCAGTCAAGAAATAATAAACATGTATCAAAGTCACAACACTCTTCATCATGATCAGATCGAGGCCTACTTTGTGTTCCAAATTTTCCACCTACTAAACATATATGGGTTATGTTTAGAGTAGTGTTCTTGGCCTACTGTACAGATAAATATAGGTTATGTTTAGAGTAGTGTTCTTGGCCCAGTGGTGAGAGCAGAGAGAAAGGAGGAAGGGAAGAAACACAAAGAAAGATTCAATGTCAGGAATGATCAAACCATGTCAATGGAAGTAATGATCAGACCATGTCAATGGAAGTAATGATCAGACCATGTCCATGGAAGTAATGATCAGACCATGTCCATGGAAGTAATGATCAGACCATGTCCATGGAAGTAATGATCAGACCA
>NW_004797416.1:1369745-1370840 GCF_000002075.1 Aplysia californica
GCTGTGTATGATAGTAATAGTCATTCAGTTAAAGTAAAAAAGTCACACTAATTTGTCAAGGTCATTCAACATCATGTCAAGATCTCCATTATCTGTCAAGGTCACAGAAGTCTGTCTTGGTGACAACAGTCTGACCCCCAGTGCTTTCGTGTCGTATCTCCATTTTTAATAACAGTGAAACCAGTCCATAACAAATTGTGAGCTTAAGAAGATGTCACATTTTCACAGTTTAAAAAATGGAGGTATACAAGAAGAAAGCGCTGAGGTCGTGAACAGTCGGACAAGGTCGCAAAAAGTCTGCTACGTTTCCCCCCATCACATCAGCCGGCCAAACAAGGTGCCCAGGGAAATGAAGAGGACGAAGAAGATGATCTCCTCCTTGAAGCACTGCTCCGAGAGCGGCCGGTTGCTGCGCTTGAGGTGCTGGTGGAACTCGTAGGCCGGGATCACCACGTGCAGGACGTCTGGGATCATCAGCCCGATGTTGCGCGCGTTCTGAAAGTTGCGGCCCTGACCTTGGAGGAACTGCGCGATGAACTGGTCCGTGCCGGAGACGATGATGTGCACCAGGCTGATTGCCAGGATGGCCATGATCTTCCATGTCTTCGTCTATGGAGTTGGAAAGAAAAACCACCAACATTATAGCAAAACCGTTGACGTTTTAGTCTTTGGAGTTCAACAGAAACCCATCAACGTAACAACACAACCTTCTACGTCTTTGTCTTTGGAGTTGGAAAGAAAAACCATAAATATAATAACATTATCTTCCACGTCTTCGGAGTTAACGAGACACCCATCAACATAACAACAAGATCTTCTACGTCTTTGTCTTTGGAGTTGAAAGAAAAAGAACCATCCACATAACAACATGATCTTCTACGTCAGTGTCGTTTGAGTTAAGGAGACACCCATCAACATAATGGCATGATCTTATATGTCAGTGTCGTTTGAGTTAAGGAGAAACCCATCAACATAATGGCATGATCTTATACGTCAGTGTCGTTTGAGTTAAGGAGAAACCCATCAACATAATGGCATGATCTTATACGTCAGTGTCGTTTGAGTTAAGGAGAAACCCATCAACATAATGGCATG
>NW_004797416.1:1371008-1385631 GCF_000002075.1 Aplysia californica
CAACCACCCACACAGACAGAAACAACAGAGGGAAAGAAAACAAGTAGACCCACCAGTGGCACCCTCCAACCACCCACACAGACAGAAACAACAGAGGGAAAGAAAACAAGTAGACCCACCAGTGGCACCCTCCAACCACCCACACAGACAGAAACAACAGAGGGAAAGAAAACAAGTAGGACCCACCAGTGGCACCCTCCAATTCCAGTTACCCATCTAGTCTGGATTCAGTTTAGCATTTCATTTGATAAAACACAAAACTCGTCATTTTGAAGGATTGCCACTTAGCTCACTGATGACGGGAATCTTGATGAAGAAAGAAGAAGAGAGGAAAATCTCTGATCCATGATAGGTCAAAGCAAATATCACACATGTGTGTACATTGAAGAGTGGATAGATATCACACATGTGTGTACATTGAAGAGTGGATAGATATCACACACGTGTGTGTACATTGAAGAGTGGATAGATATCACACACGTGTGTACATTGAAGAGTGGATAGATATCACACATGTGTGTACATTGAATATTCCAGTAAGATACGTGAGGCATCATGATGAAATCAGGCACTTGTCCAAATAATGAAATTAAAGAAATTTGCTTTTTTTTGTACCGACTGCCAATTTTTTTCTTATTTTAGGTCAACACCTTTAATGTCCATTTAAAAACACAAATTTGTATGGCTTTTTACTAAAATGCACTGATTAAAGACACAAAAAACTGTAAATTCCAAGGACTCTCATACTAAGGAGGTTAACAAACGTTGGCAGCCATTTTCTCGCTAATTTTACCTCTGAAACCAGGCGACCCTTACCTCTTTCAATCGTAAATATCGTAAATATTTCGACTTCTATTCAACATAGATTAATTTTTTTTTTACCAAAAGGAAGGCAAATAAACAGGCTTTAAGATAATATCAATAATCCAATATGCCCAAAATCGACAAGAGCCTGATTCCACCACGTCGTGCCACATATTAATTCACAAGGAGAAGGGTCGAGTCTTTCAGTAGGTCAGAGCACAGTGGGGGTGTATTTTTGCACCTGATCCTGCTAGGCAAGGAGAGATCAACATCCCAAATTCCTCTCTCTGAAAGGGACTAATGATTGTCAATGTTTACTGGACACAAGTACACTTTCAATCCACAAAAGGAAACGCTGAAAAGAAATTGTTTGTGTAGGCCTACTAGGCACGTAACATGGCCAATGTGAACAAGATGAATATCTCAAGACATACATTCCTTTTTCTTTTTTCAAGGTCTGGGGCCCACCCCAAAAAATGGAACAGTTACAAAATCAGCTTTTAAGTAACACCATACAGTGGAAGCTGATCGTATGGCCACCTGTATAAGACAACCGCCTGTATAAGACAACCGCCTGTATAAGACAACCGCCTGTATAAGACAACACCTGTACAAGACAACCACCTGTATAAGACAACCACCTGTATAAGACAACCGCCTGTATAAGACAACCGCCTGTATAAGACAACCGCCTGTATAAGACAACACCTGTACAAGACAACACCTGTACAAGACAACCACCTGTATAAGACAAGCACCTGTATAAGACAACCACCTGTATAAGACAACCACCTGTATAAGACAACCGCCTGTATAAGACAAGCACCTGTATAAGACAAGCACCTGTAAAAGACAACCACCCATACAAACAGCCACTTCCCACTCCCCCCCTTGTGTTTCTCTGATATTACAATCATTTTGTCCAAGACGACTTTTCTCCTCACAATGGCTGGCTGTCTTAGACAATTCTTTTTCCTCAAGAAAGGTTGCTCTAATAAGAGTAGAAAAATCAAGGCTTTTTACTTTCTTTTGGTTTACCGCTGATTTCAGATGACCTGCATTTAAATGAAGCAGACTCCATGGTATACAGAAAGGGGAGAAAAGGCAAAGACGACAATCCTGAACCAAACAGAGAAAAGACAAAGACGACAATCCTGAACCAAACAGAGAAAAGACAAAGACGACAATCCTGAACCAAACAGAGAAAAGACAAAGACGACAATCCTGAACCAAACAGAGAAAAGACAAAGACGACAATCCTGAACCAAACAGAGAAAAGACAAAGACGACAATCCTGGACCAAACAGAGAAAAGACAAAGACGACAATCCTGAACAAACAACAGATCTAAAGTTTCTGGGACTAACGTCAACAACCTGTACGACTAAATTGAGAGAAGCAGCGCTCATAAAGGTGTACAGACTGGTCAAGTCAAATTGAGAGTAGCGGCCCTCATAAAGGTGTACAGACTGGTCAAGTCAAATTGAGAGTAGCAGTGCTCATAAAGGTGTACAGACTGGTCAAGTCAAATTGAGAGTAGCGGCCCTCATAAAGGTGTACAGACTGGTCAAGTCAAATTGTCAGACACAGCTCTTTCTCTTCCTCACACCCAACACATTCAGCAGAGCTCACCCTATTACTGTCAGTGGTAAGCTTGCACATGTCAGGGAAAAGTTTTAGGATCAAGGGTGCACCTTTAGATGTAAGAAATGAGTACATAGAGATACAAACACCAGAAAACTATACTGTATATATATTCGGAAAGCTCTTTTAAACAGCTATAACATACTCTGAAAAAAATGTATGATTTCGACATTTCTCCCCTAAAATCTGCCAGAAATCTCGGAGACTGCCGAGGACCCAACGAAGCCATTTTCACTGACTTGCAGAGTCACCATCACTGGTGGTTCTAAGTTAAATAACGGACAATCTTTTTCGTTCCTCTGGCTCAAAAAGAGTTCCAATAACTACAGGAGGTCCTTCTTTTTAAAATATGTCCCATGTTCATTCAGCGTCGGCATTTCCAGGGTTCATGTTGACTGCAGTAGCCGTGTGTAGGCAAAGAAAGTGTTGATCTCATCAACATCGGCCAGTCATTGGGGAAACAGCAGCTACGGGGCTCACCTCATTCTTCCTGCTGCAGAGATTCAACACAATGGCCGTGACTATCAGCTCAGTGATGGAGAAGAACATGTGATGGCTGAAGAAGGTGAAGAACTGCTCGTTGTAATAGCTGGGGAGAGAACGAGATAGAGATGGGTGGTGGTAAAGAGAGAACGAGATAGAGATGGGTGGTGGTAAAGAGAGAACGAGATAGAGATGGGTGGTGGTAAAGAGAGAACGAGATAGAGATGGGTGGTGGTAAAGAGAGAACGAGATAGGGATGGGTGGTTTAGCAAATGTTGATGTTGAGAGAACGACAGAGGGAGATAGGAGGTGTTAGATGTTGAGAGAACGACAGAGGGAGATAGGAGGTGTTAGATGTTGAGAGAACGACAGAGGGAGATAGGAGGTGTTAGATGTTGAGAGAACGACAGAGGGAGATAGGAGGTGTTAGATGTTGAGAGAACGACAGAGGGAGATAGGAGGTGTTAGATGTTGAGAGAACGACAGAGGGAGATAGGAGGTGTTAGATGTTGAGAGAACAACAGAGGGAGATAGGAGGTGTTGTAAATGTTGAGGACATGACACATAGATGGTATTGAAGCAGCTGAGAATGGAGAGAAAGACAAAGAAGCTGAGAATGGAGAGAAAGACAAAGCAATTGAGAATGGAGAGAAAGACAATCAGTTTTAGAATAGTTGTAGAGAGAAGAAAAGATCAGAGCTGTCATTGCAATTACTGAAAAGGAAATGACCACAAAAAATTGTTTTTATTTCCAGAGATACAGAATAAATCATATCAGACGTGGAGTGCTCTCTTCCCCGACCCTATCTCTGAATTATCCAAATTATACACCAAAGCTGTGAATAGAACTGGCGTGACAGAGAGGCAGAGGCAAGGTCACTGTTTTAAAATGAGCAACTTGTAGGTTAGGTTACTGTATGTCATTCACTGGTATTTCCGTGACCCTCAGATGTACCTATCTCTGTTGCATAATCTGTTGCGGCTTATTAACCAGTGTCACTTATATGAGAAAAAAACAATTAAATTTTTTTTTTTTATTAAACCATTTTATAAAAATTCAGAGGGAGTGGCTTCTCCACAGGTGCACTCAGAGACCCAACCTTTGTGGAACTTGACATCCTACCAGCATCCTAAGAACCGACACCCTACCCAACATCTTGCAAACCAACACGCTCACTGCCTGCATCCTATTACTTAAAATATTCCCAGCATCTTACAAACAGACATGTTTACCGGCATCCTATAAACCAACATACTCGCCCCTGCATTTTAATACTGGATATCCTCGTCATCCTAGAACCCTGACATACTCATTAGCATCTTACAAGGTGACATGCTCGCCTGCCACCAACAATCCAACATGCTTCCCCTGCATCTTACAATCTGTCATGCCACCAACAATCCAACATGTTTTCCCTGCATCTTACAATCTGTCATGACCAACATCTTATGACACGACTTGCTCCCCGACATCTCACAACCCAACATGCAGCTGCCGGCATCCTATTACTTAAAATCTTCCCAGCATCTTATGACCCTACGTGCCCATCAGCATCATACAACCCCACACCCCCCCGCGGCAGTGCCACTGACTGAAGTGTCTTTAGGTCATTCCCAAAGGGGGGACATTTCTCGTTCATGCACAGTAGAATAGTAAATGGGCTGATTCATGTCACGCTCATAACTGTGCCTGATCTACAACAGGGAACTGCTGCTTTTTCTTTCCTAATCCTTACTATTGTCATTTATCCTCTACTTCTTTTGTATGTTTGTCACTCTCTTGTGACCTGCTATTTCCGGGGTGCCTTGAAATTCGAAACAGACTTTGTGCTGTTGAGGCTAGAGAGGTGAGCAGAATAAGTCTGATTCCTTGTAAGGACTTCTCTTTTGACATTGACCCCTTGGCGCTCATATGACCTTATGCTGTTGCGAGTGCCGCAAAACCTTTACTAAACAAAATGTAAAAACTACCACCCGACACGCTCGCCCCCCAGCATCCTATGCCGCTTCCACAGCAATGAGGCCCGTCAGTACCTGAAGAAACTCCACCACGTGTAGTAGTGGGGGTAGATGTTGATGAGGTAGAGTATCAGCCAGTTACGCCGGAAGCTTGAGGTTTGATAGACGTTCACCAGATACTTGACACTCTCGTAGCACAGCAGGATGAAGATGACGGTCAGGACCCAGATCTTGAAAGTGGTTGCCGTCGAGTTGAAATACACGTGCTTATACGGAGTGGGTCCCGGCGTCTCATATTGACCTGAAAATAAGGATTGGAACCAGTTCTTTATGGCCTTTTTTCCCCAACCAATCCATTTTCTTCTTCTTTGTTTTTTCATTCCAAAACAAATCAAGTGATCAAACTTACATGGAATAGTTTCTAATTCAAGATGAGGCCATTTTACAAAAGGCTTTCCATTTCAGATCTTTTTTAATGAAGTAGGGAAATAACATAAATCAACCTTTGCAAGTATCAATGGCAGACAGGCATTTTATTTGTAACTAAAAACACAATCCCTCACGACAGACATAGTAGAAATACACAATGTATCAGATAGACAAAGTACCTACAAGGATACTACACAAACAGACACGTAGAAATCTAGAACCTCCTAACATTATCAGACAGGAAATTACTTTACAATTGCTTCACCCCTCTCAGAATAATGTGGCATTTGTCGGCTAGTAAAGTCCAAAAACAGGAGGAATTTTTAGCCATTCATTCAGCTGAGAACTCAGGACATAGAAGTGCTTCATTGAATGGTTCTCTAAAAGCACAGTTCCCGGTTTAATTAATTCTCTCTATCAAAGAGCACCCTGTCGCTTGAGTAGGTGCCCACACTTTGACCACACACAGATATGTCGCTGATTCATAGCTTCACAGCTTGGAATCATCCCCTAAATAATCAAGCATTTTTAATATTTTCAAAATTATTATACCACAGACACTGAACCAAATCAACATACAAAATTCATATTATTTATACAAATAAATCACAGAAGTTTTGTGTTACAGCACCATGTACCAACACTCTACTTGACATCTCGAGTAAAGAATATCGTGTAAACTGTGAAAACACTTAGTTCTGTAAAATTTGGAAAAGTTGATATACATATATGCTTGTCACAGAGTAAGAATAAAAACAATTACAGTTCTGTAAAAGTTGTCAAAATTGATCAATGCTTTTCAAAGAAAAAGAAAGCTGTGACATCTGACCTCGGAAGATTGTGTCAAAACAGGAACAGGTGCACTCTCGCTTATCAATAGGTGGCTTGTCAGGGACCCAGATCTTCATATAGAACACACCTGTCACAGAGGAACAGTATTCTATACAGTACAAAACTGACTGCTTTACAAAACAGACCCACCCACCCCTCTCCCCCACAAACAAACAAAACAAAAAACAAAAATTTTTAATCTTAAAAATATAAATAGACCCACAGATTGATCTAGGTTGTTTGGGGGGTTTTTGTGTTTTTTGGGGGTTGTTTTTTTTAATCCCTTGCCCATTTATATGAGATTTACGCCATCTGATCATATATTGTGAAAGTCTCAGAAAGTTGATGGTCACATTGATGTGCACAAAAAGTAAGCCACTCCAAGACAATTCTCAAAAAACAGTTACTTTCAACATGATAACTTTCATGCCCTTCAAAAAGATCAAATACTTATTTTTCCTGAGAGAGTAAGATTACACACGTTAAAACTTCCCCGTGGTGTTCGCTTCATCATAAGACCATAGCACCGTCACATTGTCACAAATCTCCCACCATTCCCCAGTAGTACCATCATTTATCAGAAGACTGAAGGAGGAAGAACCTTTCACACCTGCCTGTTCATAATTCAATCTTTCACTGAACATTCAACTTACAGCCTTCCCAACAGTCAATTGTGACAGGCCAATAAAATGTTCACTGTTTCAAACCCAAAAATTTCAACAAAAGAAAGTGAACTGGTGGAAAATGGGGGGGGGGGGGGGAGAAAGGAGGGTCAATGTAAGATTCTAGACTACGTTCAATAATGTAGATATACTACAAGTATGGGCACCAACAGGAGGTCCCATTCTGCATGGTCCACAGAACAGTGAAGATTTTAACTCTTTATCTCCAAGGGGAGTCAATCCACTATGCCGGGGGCCCTTTTTTGGTAATAAATTTTTAAATGACAAAAACTTGATTAAATTGGTCATTAACTCATTCGCTACGTATCATTTTCGGCTTGTGGACAAATTTTTTTTTGGGAGAGCGAATGAGATGATGACTAGTGGGCAGTTAAGAGGTCTTTGGGGCAACAAATTCACATAAATATCAATGTATTATATACCAATATTTTCAGTATGGTTTGTAGTATACATCTGTAATGTTTATTTGTGTATTTTTCAACTTTGGTTCCTGTAAGAGACGATTATGCAACACAATTTTGATTGGATGCGGATAAAATTTGAAAATAAAAAATTAATAATCTTTGGTGAAACTCAAAAAATATGTTTGCAACTAGTCAAATGATACATCAAAATAACCATAAATGAATATAGAACTGAAAAATATTCAAAAGTTTGCAGTTATTTACCTACATTCCATAATATTTGTACATTTTTAACATAACATCCGATATTGAAAAAAATATATAATTTTTATAATCTTGAAAAACGATCACAAACAGAAACAAACCAACTCGTATCTTATATGGAATTATTCAGAATTGCATTTGGAATAAACCTAAACATGTCTTGAGTGGCACTTTTTGTGTAATTTCATCAAAAAGTAGTGATTTTGGGGAGAAAAAATATTTTGACAATTTAGATCTATACCTAGATCTAGCACTCAAAAATATTGATTTCTCAATAACACACGGCGTACAGACAGCGCTCTTTTAGTTGGATCGGCGATGGAGTGACCGGGTCACGGCGGGCCGGTCACCCAGAGTTCACTAACCCGCCCTCCCGCTACCTGCGTCGGTAGCCGGTGAAATGAATTTTTCAACACATGTTTTATCGTCTTACACAAACAAAAAATATCATACGTGAACACAAGTTTGTTCTTTAGAGAAAGCAAGTAAACCTCTTTATTGGTACGAAATAGCAATACCATGGCTGCTCACGTTTTGGAGTTAGATGCTCTTAAAATGTATGTCTATTTATAGTTAGTCAAAACAACAAACACATATTGAATGACTAATAACTTATAAGCCTAACGATAAATATTTACAAAACTGCCACGTAAGACAGGAAAATGTGTTTAGAAATTGACTCACTCAAAATTTTGTTTCCAGCACGAACATGGAACTTGTCATGAGCATGATAGCCAAAACACTTCCCTGCACTCAGGACTTTTTGTATCCAATGGATTGTGTATCCTCCTGAATAATGATCTACTGACGTATCTTCAATATACAGCACCGATTTCTTTTCACGAAATGAACATGTACAGAATAAAAGTATACATTTATACAATTTTTCTTTCTAAACATATCCAGCAGCACGCAATGAGGGAGCTATTTGCAGGAGATGCGACACAAAAATAAAACGCATTATGTCTATCTGGTTTGGGATCCTTCATACTCTGGCTTCCAGTTTTGAGATCACTTGGTGACTGCTTTCTGTGTCCTGTTCTCCTAAAAGCCCGAGAGCAAACATGTGTTGTTGTATGTGTGGAATACAGTTTTGTTATGATATGTATGGCTTTGGGATAACTTTGCGGGGAAATAGCGTCTGAATGCGGACATGTAATTGTCGATTGCTAAGAAGATTTGTGGAAGTGAAAATAGTTCGACTGGTTTGAGATTTGATATTGCAGTGTGAACATGGCTAAATCTTTCATTGAGAAGATTGAATATTGCTTCCATTCCTTTTGCCTCCTCAATTTTTGCAGTTTCGACAGAGTATTTTCTTGTTTCCGTACAAATTGTGTTTGTTAGTTCCTTGCATACATGGGGATGGAGGGAGGTATGCTTGGGGTGTTTTACGATGTTAGCTTGAAATGGATCTTTGTATGCAGCCACCTAAGCGGTACCGACAAAACGGAGAAGGAATTCACATTTCTGCTATTGCCAAACGCACACTACATGTTCCTACTGGTGTCAACTGCTTTTTTGCGGCATAAATTGACGTGACGTAACACCATATCTCCGTTTGATAGTTGAAATCGCGGTAAAACACTTGACACAAATGTTAGCGGAATACGACTGTTCATTTTCGTCCCTCACATCAATCCCATAAATCAAGAGAATATCTCCTGCCATTGTCTTACATAGTCGGGGCTTTCTGTACTTGTTTTGTTTGACAGTTAAATTTAAACACAAACACACACGACAAAGTCCATTCAGAGACTCTATGCCTCTCATATGTGTGACTGGCCCATTGCAGTTTAACGATTTTTACTTAGGAACACAATTCACTAACTGATAGCCAGTCACTGCAAAGTGCTGGAAAAACAAAATTCACATCATTAGAAAATATGATTTGATGGCTATCACACCGCGCAAACAGAAATAAAGACCATCGTTCCATTCTCGAATGATTTGTAATTAAATTTGAAGAGATAACATTATTATCGGCGCTTCCAATCACTTAACACTCACAATTTACTTTACTTTACTTTTACTTTTCCGATCCAGCGGCCATTTGGGTTCTAGCCCTTCGGTCTGTCGATATGGCAAAGAATTGACAGGTTTTAATCAGCTGTGCTTTGTCGCTGTATAGAGTGTTTCCGATGTCTGGGGAGGCAGGTAGGTAGGTGCTACGCAGGTCACAAAGTGCAGGGCAGTTAAAGAGGTGGTGGGGTACTGTTTCAAACACTCACAATTTAAAACTGTTATTATTCCCAAACGAATCAATGAAAACTGTTGAAACTTTCACAAGATATCAAGAAGACGTAGACGAAGCGGAATTGGTGAAGAAATAGATTCTAGGGGTAGAGTGAGCATCATTTTACGGCTCATGAAATTAGGGGAAGAAACGCGTTCTGATAAGGACAAGATAGGACAGCGCTGTGCACGAGTTGACCCCGGTCAATCCCCGACTTGACGCGTGAAATTGCAGGTCACCTGCCGCTAATCTATGGCCTACCGCGGGGGGCCCGGACTAACTAAAAGATCGCTGAGACGGAATTTCGGACGCCGTGAACAGTGCATTGACAATATGAGTCCAGTCGTATCAATATTATGAAAAAGAGTCCTACATTTCTTTAGTGGGCAAAATAATGATAGATTTTGTTGTGTAAAATCACAAAAACTGGAGTCCGGGCTATAATTTTGGCATCGCGATAAAACAAAGTCGAATAAACTACGACATCGCGTTTTCAAAACTGAAACAAAATTTCCAATTTTCAGTGGAAATACTTGACCCGAAAGTCAAAATTATATTATGACCTTTATTTTAACATGGATAAGTGGATTGGAATAGAATCTAAGCTAAAATTGACCACTAAATCTAGGGCTACTCTGTCCCTGGGAATCCAAAACTATGCCTGGTGAAGCACGAAAGGGTTAACAACATGTAAAATGACCCAGATTTTTCTCCCACCCTGAGAGCCTCCTGACAAGACCTACCGATGTGAATGTAAGGCATTAGTACGATGAGCAGAACTGCTGTGATGATGCCGAAGAGTTTCGGGCAGAATCGGTAGTCTTTTGCCGAGTAGTGCAGCTCTGTCAGTCGGTGCTCCACGTAGTCCTGCATGCTGGGGGGTCTCACTGCCGATGCTGAACTTTTGTATCTCTTGTCGTCTCTGCTCAAAGGGGGAGACGGTCAGATGTCAGTAACATATTCATATTTGAACCACACCAACACATAATAGCCAAATTAGTTTGTAAGATTTTTTTAATGAAGAAGAAGATTAATAGAATGCAAAGGTGTTAACAGAAGATTTCCCTATTCCATTTAACGTCTTTGGTTGCAGGGTAAGTGAGGAAACAAAAGACATCAACATGAGGACATGCAGGCAGCCATGCAACATCTCTATCACTATCTCTTCACATTTTCAGTGAACTACAGGTCAAACCAAGGCAGGTGACAGAAACAAACAAAACAAGCAAAGGAAATTAAAACAAAACAAAACATACCAAAAAGTACCAAAATGCTTTCTTTCCTAAATAGAATCAGCAAAGGTGAAGTTTCATTATAATAATAAAATCACAAATATTGTAATTTTTTAAACACAGCAAAACATCAAAACAAGGCACAAGCAATTTTGCTCTGATCAAACTCAAATTATTGAAACCCAAACAATAAATGGTACAGCCTAAAATATCAACACTGACTGCTTATGAGAATGTGAATACAAGACAAAATTATGGAAACCAAAAAGTGCTCTAATGTCACTGGACTTGGAAGTTTGTCTTATAGAAAGAAAAAAACCAAAACAACCCTTTCTCAATGAACTTTTTAAGCCAAATAAAATTACTTGATGCCAGGCAAACACTTTTCGGCATAAAACTGCTTAATTTGCATATGTTGTGTCATGTTAGCTGTGATTGATAGAGTTACAAACTGTCCTTCACCACACCTGTCCTCATCAAAGTCTGGCAGCAGCTTGCGAAGAATAGAATCATACAAAGAAGCCATGCTACCAGCTACCAGCAATCATGCTCGTCCACGAAACAGGTTAGCTTTCTACTGCTACGTCTCTCAAAACTGAAACAGCAATTACAAAAGTAGACAAAAATAACCCTGTTCACTTGAGGAAGACACATTGTATTAAATTAAGTATTATGAAATCACTGGGATTTTGTGCACACACTCAGTCTACTGTCAATATTTTCAATGTGATGTCAAAATATTATAACATTAGTGAAAGTAAGAAGTATTACAGGATAAGGGGCAAACTTGATCAGTTTTAGTTTAGAGTTTTACGTCACTTGCAACACAATAAGGTCATATAAGTGCCGATGAAAACAGGTGTTACAAGAGAGTAACAAACATAAAAAAGAAGGAGGAGGGATAAGGACGATAGTTGTTTGGTAGGAAATAAGGAGCAAACCACACCAGAGCACCCGCCAACCACCCACAAGGAGCAAACTTAAATGGAGACAACCAGAGGAAAGCAAGAGCTCCAATTCATGGTTACATGGAGTGTGAGATACAGACGGTTCTGACTGTGTGCAAATTGAATGTCCTAAAAGTATTCAAATATAAAACTAAAACCTGAGGATTCTAAGGCTTAATGTGAAATAGACCACGATTCCCCAAAAATATTTCACTTGCAAGCAACCAGAAATTCACTAATTCATTCCACCAAAAATTTTTCAAAAATAAAAAATGAAATTATGACAAATGAAAGTGATACCAGCAAGGTATGGTAACAGCAAATTGAGTATTTATGTACTTAGGGAAAGCTTTTAAAAGGCTAAGATCAACAACAGAAAATAGAAATTTGCCTTAAAAAAAAAATCCTGACCGACATCTGTTACATTTAGTGAGTCACATGAGAGAAAACTTTTATTTAATTATCTACATTAATTAAAATTTTTTAAAACCAAACAAAACTTTTTAACTTATGTCGATCGAAAGGGGGAAGGTGGTGAGAGTCTAAAGACTAAAACCAGCTCAGTCCTGCGAGTCCTTCCATCATTTTAGGGTTTTTTTCTTTAAAGTACGAGTACAAGCATTCACAATCCCAGCACTCCCCCCCCCGTTCCCAGCCTTAACCATCCAACGTTGAACTAGTTTGTGGTCCCCTCCCCTCCTACCACCTACGCACACACACACACACACACACACACACACACACACACACACAAGACTCAACCAGAAGCTCTAAGGACGGATGGAGGAGGAGAGTGAAGGGGAAGGAAGGAGGCGAGGGGAGGGGAGGAGGCGAGGGGAGGGGAGGAGGCGAGGGGAGGGTGCACACAGCAAACTAATTTAACATTCGATGGTCAAGGCAGGGAAAAGAAAACGGAAGATAAGAGCAAGAAGAAAGAGTGAAAGGGAGACATGACTTTTGATTTCGATTTACAAGCTGGCGAGGTTGAGAGTTGGTTCTAAAATATCAATTTTTCACACTTTTCACTTCTGGGGAAAAATATAATTTAAAGTCCTGAACACATTGACGTAAGTCCTGAACACATTGACGTAAGTCCTGAACACATTGACGTAAGTCCTGAACACATTGACGTAAGTCCTGAACACATTGACGTAAGTTGAACTAGCAAAATGAGTCCAAAAGGGGCTAAGAGTTGACAGGAAGTGAGGAAGACATGTGAGGCAGGGAGGTGAAATCAGGCGCTCATCAAAATAATGAAACTGAAGAAACTGGCAGTTTTGGCAATTTTATCAAATTTTTGTTTTTCGGCTTAACACCGTTGTTATCCAATTAGGAACACATTTCTGGGTGGATTTTATTGAAAAACATTGATTAAAGGTACTAAAAATGTATGTTTTCGGGATTCTTGGACTATCAAGCTATGGAAATAACCAAACTTTGGAGGCCATTTTCTCATTAATTTTACCTTTGAAACCAGGCAACCCCACCTTCTTAAATCTCTTCTGAGTGGGCTAAGGTACAAAAGGTCTTCAATTTTCTGAACCATGACATGAAATTAGAGAGGTAAATTTTTACCATCACTCCCACACGCAGATGCACCAATTTTATAAGCCAAAACAACATAGATTTTAATTTGTTGCTGAATGCAAATCCACAAAACCCATCATAAATCAATGGTTCTCATAAAAATCTCAAGCCAAATTGCAAAACTACAAAATTTGGGAGCATATATTAAAATACGAGGGGGCGTGGCCCCTTCTCCCTCCCACGATATTGATACCTCCCAGTTGTTTTTTTAAGATACACATCTTTCACTTTGTCCATGACTGGTAACAAACAACTTTGTCTGGAAGGACACTGTGATCCCATTAAACAGCATAGTAATCTGCAAAATAACTAATGTCAAAAAAGGCCACACCAGGGTTCCTCATCAATAGTGCAGCATACAACGCAACATGTAAAAGGTGAGAAACACTACACTTCTCGGTGCAAAATTAATTTACAATTATTAGATAGGCCCCTCTAACAAATAAAAACATGATCTCAAAAACAAATTGGGTGCTCTCGTGCCCTAGAGGTAAAGGTGTTCACCTCTTATTCAATTGGTACCGGGTTTGAATCCGGAAAGCGACAGAGAATTTTCTCCTCTCACATCCTTTCCTTTTCTCTACCAATGTTCTGTCATCTGCTTCTGCCTCCACTTTCTGCCCAAACCCAGTCTCCTCTTTTGTCCCCTCCTCTCGGCTCCTGACTCTGCAGCCTTTCTACTGCTTCTCCTTGGTTCCTTCTTACTGCTGTCTTTCATCCCTGATCTTATATTATTTATGGTAGCAAAGATTTACACCTAGCCTTCTCGGACAAGTGTGAAAAATCTCGGAGGTCCCGTTTGCAAGTTGTGCATGATAAAGATTCCTTGGTGGTCCAAAATTGATAAAAGTAGGCTTCAGCTGCCACGCGGGCTAAATTCAAAATTTCCAACAAACTGAAAATGTTTGGTGTGTCCTGTGCGCTCATGTCATATGACCTTTAGTTTAGTAGTATAAGGTTTTACGGCGCTCGCAACTGCTAAGGTCATATGAGCGCGCGAAACACAAGTTGTTCACCTCTGCGAAAGTTCACTTCACGACTGGTAACTAATTTACTTTAAAATGCTAAAAAGTTAAAATATTCAAATTCGGTGTAAATACATTTGTGATCTAAAACAACTT
>NW_004797416.1:1389126-1392082 GCF_000002075.1 Aplysia californica
CGCAAACCCATCGCCCGACTTGAAGCCTGAAAACAAACGCGTCTGTTTTTTTAAGCTGTGAATCGAGCGATCGGTTTGTGTTATGCTGGTCGCTTTGTGCCCTCAATCTGGCTAGCCCCGCCAATCAAAGCGAACCGATTCTGCCAATGGGCACTGGGTAGTAAGCCTCTGAGAAGAGACGGGAGTGATAGTGAGAGTAAACAAAATACCTGAAACTATCCCATTTGTCTATAATAAGGAAATCATTCAAACCTCCTATACATAAATAACATTTATTGTCTCAGTCAGCAGACTAGTGCATTCCTATTAACTTTAAGCATTACAAAAGTTACTGATAGATTGTTCTGGTTGTAATCCTCCTCGCTTTCCAACTCCAAGTAGATCTAAATCTAGTAAGTACAGCATTTTTAGATACATTTCGGATAATTTATAGAAGGTAACGTCAATTGCCACCGAGTGACGCAGTCGCAATTGACAAAAATTTACTTTTAGTCAATTGCCACCACTGAGTGAAGCGGTGTCAAGTCTCAAAACAACACTATCTTTAGCAATACATTCATAATGTGTGTCTAATGGGTCTAATTTCATTGGACGAGCATCTAGTCTAGAGCTACGATACCAACTTGGCGTGTTTTCAATTAGACGTAGGCCTAGATCTAGGCTAGCCGTAGCCTACACTTTGGTGTAGAACCAACACAGGCAATTGTAGAAGTAGAAGGTCACAAACGCACACAAACTCAAGCAGAAATTCACGTTATATCGGGGAACATAAATCGGGGGACAGGAAAAGACACACACACACACACATACACACATACACACACACAAACACACACACACAGAGGGTCAGAGAGGCGAACGCACAACACCGAGCACAATAAGCTAGATCTACCCACTCACCAACACAAAAGAGCTCCAATTTACTCGGTGGCAATTGACAAAAAGTCAATTTTTGTCAATTGCCACCGCGTCACTCGGAGGCAATTGACAATGAACTTTATAGAAAAGGTCCCATCCCATTATAGACTAGATCTATATCTAGATCTATTTTTTGGCACTATTTTACAGTTTTTTTAGTGTGCTGAGAACTTTTGGGAATTTAATTATATCTCAAAAACCATACATTTGCAAAAGTTTTAAGTTATATTTCCTGTATCAATCAGGAGGCAAAAATACATGGAAAAGGAAATCGGACATGTACAACGGGATTTGGACCTTTTCTATAGGGCCACCTCTATTCTCACCCGGGATGAGAATAGTGCAGGCTAGTCTTTTGGCTATTCTCACCCGGTGCGCGTTCACTGTTATAGCCTAGATCTAGGCCAACAAATTTTGCATTCACCCTAAACCACAGAATTCTACACTGTGATAACAGAAAAATTGTACAATTCTGTGCCGTGAACAAACGTTCCATTACAACTGTAGCCTACTAAAAGCGTACAATTTTGTATGTGGGCAGTGGAGAGAGAGAGAGAGAAAGAGAAAGAGAGAGGAGTAGCGTGAGAATTTCCGGGCAAAACAAAATGGTGACCCGCGTAGTTCGGCTCGATTCGAAAAGTTAAATAGCCGTAGCATCTTTGTAGACAACCAAATTAATTTACTTTTGTGTTTTAACATCATTTTTTAACTTTGTTTTGGTCAATTTGATCGTCCACACCGATACACAGTATTCAGAAAGAGACAGAGAGAGAGGGGAGGAATAGATCTTGCGAGAACTTCCGGGCAAAACAAAATGGCGACCCGCGTAGTTCGGCTCGATTCGAAAAGTTAAATAGCCGTAGCATCTTTGTAGACAACCAAATTAATTTACTTTTGTGTTTTAACATCATTTTTTAACTTTGTTTTGGTCAATTTGATCGTCCACACCGATACACAGTATTCAGAAAGAGACAGAGAGAGAGGGGAGGAATAGATCTTGCGAGAACTTCCGGGCAAAACAAAATGGCGACCCGCGTAGTTCGGCTCGATTCGAACAGTGAAATGGCCATATAGCATCTTTGAAGACCATCAAATTAGCTTACTTTTGTGCTATAACGTAATTTTTTCTTGGCTTTTATCAATTTGATCATCCACACCGATAGACAGTATTCCAAAATGAGGAAAAGCAGGTCTTGTTTCGCACCGCGTGAGAATAGCCTACGCTGCAAGTCTCACCCGGGGTGAGAGGTAGATCGTTTTTTCTATTCTCACCCCGGATGAGAATAGCCACTTCCTTTCTATAGAGGCCCTGATTTTTTTTCTGATAACACTTCTTTATATTTAAAGGATGCAGGCTACATTATTTTTTGGAAGTGGCTATTCTCATCAATAATATAGGCTGTGTCTCGCTATTCTCACCCCCCTCAGGTGTGCTAACATGACATACAGTACAGTACTGAGACGATTGAGTAGGCCTAGGAAAAAAAAGAGCACAGAGACACACTACACAGAACTGCACAGAGAATACCTTTGTATTAGGAAAGTGGCTTAGATTCTCACCCGCCCGGAAGTTCTCGCAAGATCAACTCCTCCCCTCTTCTCTCTCTCTCTGTCTCTTTCTAAATACTGTCTATCGGTGTGGACGATCAAATTGACCAAAACAAAGTTAAAAAATGATGTTAAAACACAAAAATAAATTAATTTGGTTGTCTACAAAGATGCTACGGCTATTTAACTTTTCGAATCGAGCCGAACTACGCGGGTCGCCATTTTGTTTTGCCCGGAAATTCTCGCGCTACTCCTCTCTCTCTTTCTCTCTCTCTCTCTCCACTGCCCACAGACAAAATTGTACGCTTTTAGTAGGCTACAGTTGTAATGGAACGTTTGTTCACGGCACAGAATTCTACAATTTTTCTGTTATCACAGTGTAGAATTCTGTGGTTTAGGGTGAACGCAAAATTTGGTGAACGCGCACCGGGTGAGAATAGCCGACAAGACTCGCCTGCACTATTCTCACCCCGGGTGAGAATAGAGGTGG
>NW_004797416.1:1393517-1400887 GCF_000002075.1 Aplysia californica
GGGGGGGGAGACAACAGAATCTTCAAATTAATAATTTTGGAAAACACAGATGCTTGCAAATCACCCACAATACCCGCTCGTTTGTCCCATACCATGTTGTCCCATTATGCCCCATGACCCATGTCATCCCGATCAATATTGAGGTTGGCATCTCGCCCCTTATGATGTTGGAAGCGGGTGCGCTTTGCCGACTCATGTTGTGTGGAGCCTGTATCTCTTTATCTCTTGTGACACTTGGCTTGACTTCCCTGTTTCATGCATAGCCCGAACATTCCACGACGCCATGCGATGAAGAAGGTTTCGGGTCAGTTGAGTCCTTTCGGCTTTGTCCTTTGGTCCTGTGGAAGCAGAAGCTTCTCTGTCTCCCAAGATCGAAAAACTAGACGTGTTAGCTTGTGTTTTATGGAGCTTTAAAAATAGTTTGTTAAAATTTTTTTATTTTTGGCACATTTATTATTTTACAGAATCGGGTAGTTACTTTAGCCCTCCGCCAATTTTTAAACAGCTGTTTTCGGAGACCAGACTTACTCACCTTTAGTTTCTTCCCCATAAACAGGCTATAACGACTGGTACATTTCAGTTAATTCAAACACACGTGACTTGTTCATTTCCCTTGGACATTGTTTACCAAAAAACAACAACAAACAGACAAACAACAACAAACAAACAACAACAACAACAACAACAACAACAAAACAACAAACAACAAAACAACAACTCCACATGAAGAGAAAAAAAGATAGGGATACAGAAAGTTATATAAGTAACTGACGGCCAAAATACAGTTCCCTAGATCTAGATCTAGATGAAAACAAATTAATTAATATGGATAGATCTAAGAACACAACAGTGTTGTGCGTTGACGAAGAGTGTACAATAGATTTTTAAAAACTTCGTAACTCAGCTTCGAATCAAATTTGTTTTTTCAAGGTCATTGTGTACACAAATAATATTATTTTGAGGCTTTGATCAGTATTTTTGTCTAAAATTTGGACTGAAGTTTTAATTTTGATGTCGCAAGGAAAAAATTCAAAGTTCAAAGAAACCACGAGTGCCCACATTGTCACGTCAGCCTGCGGGAAAAAACCTGCCCTGAGTAGATGATAACAAAGATAATACCAGATATAAGTACATAACCAAATCTAGGGAGTTTGCGAAACCCAGAAAGAACGATTCTTTCTAAAAATAGAATGCGGACATTCCCATTTGTTCTTTTCCAGCTTTCCAGCTTGGGATACTTTGTTCTTCTCTTTTGCTGAAATTCATACACGTTTCAAACATGAAGATCACGCCACCTCTCTGGTCCACAAAATACCAGAAGAACAAGGATCATTATTTTAATATAAAAGAGTTGATGACATTGATAAGTACCTACCTAGCCTTTCTTTCTGAGCAACTGTTGCCACTAATCTTCAACGAACACGTACCAAGAAATAATTTCTGGATGAGCTGACATAATCTGGGGTAAAAAACAATGAATCGTAATTTCTATTTTCGTTTCACCGAATAACACCAGACATTCTCAGAATGCATTCTGGCATACCCACACCTTGTTGGGTGAATCTTTTCAGTGTCTATATTCAGCTCTTACCGAATACAGTAGCCTCTGGAGATCTATGTACCAGCGGACCCAGTTAAATAGACTGTTCCCGAAAGGTAGAGGGGTAGATCTATAAATGTGAGTGTGACTGTTTTGTTACTTGGTCTTGTTTGTGTAGTGTTGGTGTTGGCCTGGTGTTGTTTCAAACCGATTAGATTTAGATCTAGATCTAGGTCTAGATTAGTGTAATCTAATAAAGTAGATTAGAATCTTGAACTAGAGAACGGTTAAATTATTAGACAAGACGAATTTATAACAATATATCAAAAGCTGACATAATCTGGGATTACAAACACTGTAAGTCATTATTCATTATTTCGTTTCAATGAACAACACCAGACAACCCTCATGATGTGTTGTGTGTGTATAAAAGTCAGGTACTGTTTAACTTTCTCGCGTTTAATTTCGGGGGGAGGACTTCCGTAAAGAGCGACCACTCGTAACTCAATGAATATTATACTCAACGGCCATCAAAATCAGTACGGAAGGCCTAAAGCCAGTTAAGTATGTTACTATAGACTTTGATCTACCTACAAGGAACAAATGATGAAATTGCTGTGGTTTACTTGTATTCTTAACTCCAGGCTTGAAAATCCCGTTGGGGATAAGTTTCGTCTAGATCCAGATACAAGCGCGGCCGGAATTAAATGCGAAAAAGTAAACAATTGCCAAAAGTAATTGTTGTCACTACTCTATTGAATTGACTCTATACTAGATCTAGATATAGATCTATACTAGTTTCTAGATATCTATATATGTTATTATTATTCACTTCAGCGTTTACTGTTCTGAAGACTTATATTTATCGAAGTGACTATTTCTCTGTACGTTTGGGAAAATAACCTTGAACTCTATTTCTCCGAACCGTTTCCATTTTCAAGATTTTTTGGTTATTTGCGAGATTTAGGCGTCATCTTTCATTCATCCTGCGATTCTGCAAGGACTGGGAAGAAGCATTTTTTGCATCGAATTCAATTTCTAGAGCTAGAGATTTTAATTTTTAAATGTCTGAATATTGAGATACTTCAGTTGTGATTGGGGCAACATTCCCGGACTAGATCTATACTTCATTTGAAAATACTTTCTAAAGGTACTGCTAGAAAACAAGACTGATCGACCTTGGCAGTATCTTATTTTGCATTTAGTCACCCAGCAAAAACTAAAATCATTCTTGTAAAAATAAAAAGGTGATACCAATAACTCAAAGTCAAATGCCCAAAAATTGAGGAGAGAGCCTGATTCCACCACGCTGCCTCACATATATGTATCCTATAATGTCAATGTAATGTTAGAGATCATAGACTTTATATAAATAACCTCTCGAAGTACTGTCGAAGCTCTTTATAGTGTAGGTCTACCAGCGGACTTGGGTAAAAGGACTGGCCCGGAAAGATAGAAGGTAGAAGTAGCTGTGAACCACTGTGTAGTTTCAAACTGACTAGAACTTACTAGAAGTTGAACTAGAATCTAGAAAACTAGAACTATTAGTAGTGTTATAATTAGATCTAGCTATAGGAAGGCTTGAGAATATTTATAAAGTCTGTAAATATCAACTTAATTACAGTCAGTTTATTATTTTGCCATTGGTGATACATGTACTCAAATATATATTATAATGTTTGTTGTGTTTATTTTGTAGGACTAGGCCTACAACTCCACCAGGGATAGGGGCGGCTCATTCTTTTTTTTCCAGCCAAAGCCAGGAAGTAAATACTCCACACATAGCTTACATTTGGTTTTTCATTTCTTCTAAAATCATCCCAAATTCCAGAGCAGCCTAGGTTCCCTTGACTTTTGCTTTGAGTAGCTGGACAATGTAGCCTACAACATTCGTTGGATTACACTGGACATTTTTATGGTCGAAAGTTTTTTTTCCTAAAGTTGTGACGGTTTTGTGGTCTCATACTTTTTTATAAAACACTTGAATATGTAATACCTTTTGATTTTTGACATTCTGAATGGCATTTTCTTCACAGAAGTCACTAGAGGGAACATGCTTGAACAAGAGAAAAAGTCGGAGAGCAAACTGTGTCATAAGTGCAACAAAGCCCTGGGTGGCCATCCACTTCTCTGCTCCTGCTCAGCTACGACTTTCAGGTGGGTTCAGAGATCAGGAAATTAGTGCTGAGCTTTTTGAAAAAATATGTTTGATGATCAAATTGAATAGAAAGATAAATGCTACAAATGAAGTTCAATTCACACTAATGTTTTCCAACTGCATGATATATTTTTGCGGTAATTTTTATGTCCTTGCAGAATTGAATGTAGATATCTAGCTGTGGAGTTTTTTTTACCTTTATAGCTGGAATATTGTCGGTGCTTTTTTTGTTCGGAACCATTTTTGTACTGAAAATTTCTCTCTGTTTTCTCTGTTTATCTATAGTCTATCATGCAAGTGGGGAAATATAGGTGTGATGCAGAAATCTTTTTGCTATGTATGAATTTTGTCAAGTACATGTTTTAAATACAAAAGATATAGGTGTTTGAAAATATTCGGGGCCTCAGAATTTGTTGACGGTGTGCACATTTTGTTATGTGCATGTTCGCTATATGTAATATATAATATAATATGCAATATGTGCATTCTATACAGTATTGTATTTGTGTCATGTCCCATTCTTCTTCAAGGTCAAGTCACGGGATCGTTTCAGGTTTTTCTCACTAAGTCCAAAGCAGCAAGCAAAGTTTACAGAAAGCCATAGCGTGCTGTCATTATCTCTGACATTCTCACTTTTTCAAATGTTTTTGTCCATCTTCTATCAGGATCATTAGTTACTTTGTTCTTTACTACTTTCCTCTACCTGCAAAGAAGCTGAAATGTATTTTCTGTGGATTCATTTTTTCCCTCTTCCTCCTCCTCCTCCTTTTTCTCTTTTTCTTTTCCGTCTTTTTTCATGATAAATATTTGTTTGCTACTGTCACAGATACTGCTGCTTGAAATGTCTCAGCGATGATGACAAATGTTGGGGTGCATGCCACAGGGGCAGTGTTGGTCCAGAAATGGAAAACACAAATGAAGAATCCTCGGAAAATAATCACCCTTCATGGACGGACATAAAGAAAAGAGCGAAACTTCTCACACCTCTCGGCAACTTCCGCCCCAGTTTGCTAGATCCTGCTGCCTACGTGCTGCGGGAGGGCATGGCAGCATTTCAGAATGCCTCAGAAAGTGAACTCAGTAGAGGTGAAACCATGCAGGATGCCGTGTGTTCGAACAATGTGGAAACTCCAATGGAGGTATCGAGGTCGGAGTGTGTGAACAGGGGTGATGTTTCCAGTTCTGACGATTTGAATGTTCGGAGCCTGCACCGTGCCAGTAATTCCTCAGTAGAGGTTCAGTCCTCACTCCCTCCTCACAGTAGGTCTACAGCTTCAACGACTGTGTCTGCCTCAGACTGTGGGCCATCTACTAATTCATGTGAAAGTCTGTTGAACCAAAATGTGAACTCAAATGAAAGTCTGTCGAACCAAAATGTAAATTCGTGTGAAAGTTTGCCGGAGCAAAATATGAGAACCGGTAGTCGAAACTTGAGATTAGGCGAAGGTAGTAGATTGCCTGCTGCAACAAACATTTGCACACCTAGAGGTCCTGACGGTACAAGTTCGAATGCCAACAGTATTGATCATCACGGCACTTCTTTTGGCCGAGGTTGGTGGGTAGGTGGGACATCATCGGAAAGACGTGGCTCTTTGCCGCAGACTCGCCATGACGATGGGAACGATTTCGGTGCAGGTTGGTGGAAGGGAGCAGACAGAAAGTCGGAAGCTTCGAAAGGGGCTAGAAGTAAAAAGAGAAACACAAGTGCTCCCCCTAGTGAGCTGAGGAAAAGGGTGCGGAACAATCGCGAGAGTTTTGGCTCTGGCTGGTGGGTAGGACGATTGGACAAACCAAAGGAGGAATCTAAACATTCAAATAACAGAACCAATGTCCGTGAAGGGGCGGCAGCCAGAGGGGAAGATCGTTCATCAAGGGACCATTCTGGGCGGCCGACTTCAGGCTGTGATAAAAGTAAAGAGAGGACAACCTCGTCAGCGCTTGTTCGTGGAGAAAGTGAAAGAGATGAGCCTGTTTTAGATCTTGTCCCTTATCAGGTGCAGACAAATCCAAGTGAGTACTGAAGTCATCATAATGAATATCTGCATGTTAATAATGGTGAAAAGAATATCTGTGGGTTATTTGTATGTTAATAATGGTGAAAAGAATATCTGTGGGTTATTTGTAATGTTAACAATAATTGATAGAGTATCTGTGCATTATTTACATTAACAAATTATGAATAGAAATTTCTTTTGATTATTTGTGTTTACTATGATGAATAAAATATATCTGTGGATTATATATATGTATGTGATGGCTGGAATATCTGTGGATTATATATGTATGTGATGGCTGGAATATCTGTGGATTATATATGTATGTGATGGCTGGAATATCTGTGGATTATATATGTATGTGATGGCTGGAATATCTGTGGATTATATATGTATGTGATGGCTGGAATATCTGTGGATTATATATGTATGTGATGGCTGGAATATCTGTGGATTATATATATGTATGTGATGGCTGGAATATCTGTGGATTATATATGTATTGGATGATTGGAATATTTGTGGATTATATATGTATGGGATGATTGGAATATCTGTGGATTATATATGTATGGGATGATTGGAATATCTGTGGATTATATATGTATGGGATGATTGGAATATCTGTGGATTATATATGTATGGGATGATTGGAATATCTGTGGATTATACGTGATGACTACTGCTGTAGTAGCCAGTACATGGTGGCCACTGTTGTGTAGCCATTATATGATGGCTACTGTTCAGGTAGCCAGTTTGTGAAGGTTACTGTTTTGATAACTAATATGTTTAGACTACTGTTGTGGTAGCCAGTAAATGGTGGCTACCGTTGTTGTGTTAATGATAATAGATTCAATAGATAGCCTTTGTATAGCACAAATCCCCACTCAACAACAAGCTCTATGTGCTTCACAATCTATACTATTACCCAGCAGACCTGAGGGCATTCTGAAACAATCTCAACTTCCTGGGAAGCATACAGTGCAAGCGGCCATTTATAGGTGCTAAAACACTAACTTACTGACAAGATCTTTCGCTGTCTATAGCCTGTCGTTGTAGCCAGTTTATGATGGCTACTGTTCAAGTTGTAGTAGCCAGTATGTGATGGCTACTATTGTGGTAGCTTGTATATATGATGGCTACTATTGTGGTAGCTTGTATATATGATGGCTACTATATTGTGGTAGCCAGTTTATTATAGTTACTTCTGTAGTAGCCAGTATGCAATGACTACTGTTTTCTCCGCCCTTCCCTCCTGTTCCCACAGGCACAGGCAGGTGGCTGGAGAATTGATTCTGTCTATCGGTCTTTCTCCTTCCCTTCACTGTACAACCATTTATTGTATCTATGTGCTTCTATTTACTCTAGTGGGCGGTTGGTGGGTGCTCTGTTGTGGTGTACTCCTTCTTGACTACCAAACATCTATTGTCCTGATCTCTCCTCTAATTTTCTGGCGCTCATATGACCTTATGCAGTTGTGAGCGCCGTAAAACCTTTACTAAAACTAAACTAAAACCTCCTCTTCCCTCCCCCCTTCCAGGTGTTGTGGTTCTGTTCCTGCTGCAGGTGACTTTGTTCAAGAAGCATCTGCTGGATATAGAGGAGGCCCACGGACGGTCGGTGTACACAGTGCTGTCTGCTGTACCGGGCCTGTGGCGAGGTAAGTGTGTGTGTGTGT
>NW_004797416.1:1402101-1403509 GCF_000002075.1 Aplysia californica
TATATATATGTGAGTGAGTACATTTGTCTGAGTGCCTGTTTGTATATATATATATATGTGAGTGAGTATATTTGTCTGTGTGTGTGTGACATAAGTCATGCCTGTTTATGGTTGCTACACCATCCTTACGTCTCCTCATTTTTCCCTCCAGCATCTCTGGGCGGGTCTAAGTGCTCACTGCTGGTCCAAGTCCTGGGCATGTCCTCAGAGCTCCGCAATGCGGTCTGTGTCAGGGTGAGTGAACAAACACCTAAGTGGAACAAGTGGTCATAGTTCTAGTAGAGGTTTGACGGCGCTCGCAACTGCATAAGGTCATATGAGCGCCAGAAGATTAGAGGTGTTACAAGAGAGTAACAAACATACAAAAGAAGAAGGGGAGATAAGGGCGACAGATGTTTGATAGGAAAGAAGAAGCAAACCACACCAGAGCACCCGCCAACCACCCACCAAGTGGTCATAATAATAATAGTAATAATGATAATAATAATAAATAGCATTTGTATTGTGCATATCCCCACTCGACAGCAAGCTCTTCGCTTTACACTATATTCTTACCCCAGCAGACCATAGAACACTCCGAAACATTCTCAGCTTCCCGGGAAGCATACAGTGCAAGCAGCTGATTATGCACTCAACTAACACTAACAAACTGACAAGATCTTTCACTGTCTATTGCCGGGTACCCATTCCCACCTGGGTGAAGTGAAGAAAATTTGTGTAAAGTCCCTTTCCCAAGGACACAACGTCGGGCCCCTAATGGGATTCGAACCCTCGACCTAACGGTTTCGAGTCTGAGAACCAAACCATGTGATGATAGCTATCTGTTGTGTGACATCATCCCATGTCCTGTTGTGACCATAGCTATCTGTTGTGTGTGGTCATCCCATGTCCTGTAGTTACCGTAGTTATCTATTGTGTGATGTCATCCCATGTCCTGTAGTGACCATAGTTATCAGTTGTGTGTGTGTGGTCATCCCATGTTCTTTTGTGACCATAGTTATCAGTTGTGTGTGTGTGGTCACTCTGTGTTCTGTTGTGACCATAGTTATCAGTTGTGTGTGTGTGGTCATTCTATGTTCTGTTGTGACCATAGTTATCAGTTGTGTGTGGTCATTCCATGTTCTGTTGTGACCATAGTTATCAGTTGTGTGTGTGTGTGGTCATTCTATTCTGTATGTTGTGACCATAGTTATCAGTTGTGTGTGGTCATCCCATGTTCTGTTGTGACCATAGTTATCAGTTGTGTGTGGTCATCCCATGTTCTGTTGTGACCATAGCTATCCGTTGTGTATGGTCATCCTCAAAGAGGTTACAATATATAATACCGTAGCTCGCTGCAGCGACGTCGCACGTGTCAGACATGGGGGCCTTCTTTCTTTCATGGGCATGGCCGGCGTGTTTTCCTTTT
>NW_004797416.1:1404046-1405939 GCF_000002075.1 Aplysia californica
AAACACCACCCCGCTCCCCTAGAGCCCTAGTATATTAAACACCACCCCGCTCCCCTAGAGCCCTAGTATATTAAACACCACCCCGCTCCCCTAGAGCCCTAGTATATTAATATTAAACACCACCCCGCTCCCCTAGAGCCCTAGTATATTAAACACCACCCTGCCCCCATATGTCAGACCACCGAGACACCTCCACGTGAGTCTCAAAAGGTGCTCACACGTCCGATAAACTGTGCGTGTCCTCCTTGAGGTTCAGTGTCCCAGAGTGGGCACATGCAGCCGTCGTTCATAATGTACGTGGGGGACATGACTGCCACGAATCTAGTACTAAACAGTACCGCTTTGGGTCACCTATGTCCTGTAATGACCATAACAATCTGAACCCTTGGGTGACAGGGAAACACTAGGATAATAATGATGATAGTTTTTTATTAGCATCCAAACAGAGAAATGAATCGAGAACCACAATCGCTGATGTCTATTTCAGATCTGGCTCCTTATAATGACACCTCTTAAGTACCTAATTAAATAGTGTTGATAGGGGCTTAAAGCTATATATACATATACCATTTTCAATTGATAATGATATAGAGGAATGGCGAGGTTCTTCACCTTTGCATGTGCAAGAAACAAGTTCGTCTCCCGTGAGGGGACTTTTTGATGGGGTAGAATTTGTTTATCGTGTCTACTAGGATAACGTGTCTCCCTCAGCAGCGGTTGGTCCGAACAGGCAGGGTTGGAGCAGCCTGCCCCCTAAATGTTCTAAATTGTGTGGATGAGAATGTAAAACATTTTCAATAACAATTGCCAAGTCAAAGTGAAAAATGTTTTGTTGTTGGTGTTTTTGATTTAGCAAACCCTGGAAGCTGCAAGTAAAAAATGGGAAAAACCTTTTTTTTTTTTTACCAATTCCCAAAGTAAAAGTGAAAAATGTGCTTTGTTTTTAAGTTTTAATTTGAAAAAAAAGCTTCTTTTCTTGAGAAAATATTGTTGGCCCAGTCATGTTGTGGGCCATCCAAGGTCACATGACGATGGTGTTGTTTACTGTGTCATTTTTGTCGGACATCCAAGGTCACATGACGATGGTGTTGTTTGTTGTGTCGTTTTTTGTCGGACATCCAAGGTCACATGACGATGGTGTTATTTACTGTGTCGTTTTTTGTAGGACATCCAAGGTCACATGACGATGGTGTTGTTCCCCTTCCTGAGGTTGGACGAGGAGACCCCGGGCATGGGCAGAGACAGCACATCGTTCGTGTTCCTGCGAGCCGTGCACTGGACGCAGCTCTTCGACGGGCAGCTGGTCATCATGATGGAGCACAGGGAGGATGTGTTGCCTGGGAGATTTGTCTAGCACGTGTTGTACACACAGGGAAGATGTGTTGACCGGCAGATTTGTCTGACACGTTGACACGTGTTGTACACATAGGGAGGATGTGTTGACCGGGAGATTTGTTTGACACGTGTTTTACACACAGAGAGGAGTGCCACTGACTGTAGTGTCTTTAGACCATTCCAAAAGAGGGGACATTTCTTGTTCAAGCACAGTAGAATTGTAAATGGGCTGACTCATGTCACGCTGATAACTGTGCCTGATCTACAACAGGGAACTGCTGCTTTTTCTTTCCTAATCCTTACTATAGTCATTTATCCTCTACTTCTTTTGTATGTTTGTCACACTCTTGTGACCCCCTATTTCCGGGGTGCCTTGATAGTCGAAGCAGACTTTGTGCTGTTGAGGCTAGAAAGGTGAGCAGAGTAAGTCTGATTCCCTGTAAGGCCTTCTCTGTTGACACCCACCCTTTTCGGCTCATATGACCTTATGCAGTTGCGAGCGCTGTAAACCCTCAACTAAAAAACCCCCAAAAAACACAGGGACCATGTGTTGTTGTT
>NW_004797416.1:1406847-1409423 GCF_000002075.1 Aplysia californica
GTTGTACACACAGGGGGGATGTGTTGTTGTTGTACACACAGGGGGGATGTGTTGTTGTTGTACACACAGGGGGGATGTGTTGTTGTACACACAGGGAGGATGTGTTGTTGTTGTACACACAGGGAGGATGTGTTGTTGTACACACAGGGGGGATGTGTTGTTGTACACACAGGGAGGATGTGTTGTTGTACTCACAGGGGGGATGTGTTGTTGTACACACAGGGGGGATGTGTTGTTGTACACACAGGGGGGATGTGTTGTTGTTGTACACACAGGGGGGATGTGTTGTTGTACACACAGGGAGGATGTGTTGTTGTTGTACACACAGGGAGGATGTGTTGTTGTACACACAGGGGGGATGTGTTGTTGTACACACAGGGGGGATGTGTTGTTGTTGTACACACAGGGGGGATGTGTTGTTGTTGTACACATTGGGCTCAATGTTTGGTTCAGGACTAGACAAGGGGCACTCTTGAGGTCTTTGTGAGCTCAAATGTGCTCTAAAATGCTGACTGAAGTGGGTGGTTGTCGGGTGCTCTGGTGTGGTTTGCTAATTCATTCCTATCAAACATTCGTCGTCCTTATATCTCCTTCTTTTTTGTGTATGTTCCTCGCGTGTAACTCCTCTAATCTTCGGTACTTATTTGACTTACTTGTGTTGCAAGTGCTGCAAACCACTTGCTAAAACTATTTTTTTAAAAAGTAAAGCAACTAAAATGTCAACATCTGGGGAAGTTCAAAGATGATCAAATGCACTGGGTCTGTACCAAGCCCTAATTTATCCCTTAATCTATGCATTGAGCAGGTTGTGCTATTTTGAAAAGTCACCGGTGTGTCGCGTTTTAGACGCCTCTATCTCTTCTTCGACTTGGGGCAGTCGTCACCATTTGTAATTATTGTACTTTTAATCGTTTCACGATCCAAAGTTTTGATGACAGATTCCAAAACTGCTTTATGAAACATTTCTATAACAATAACAATAGTAATAACAATAATGATAATAACAATAATGATAATGATGATAATACAGTATAACACTGATAAGTCGAACGCAGAAGACTTGATATCACGCATGCGTCGAACTGTGCCTGCAGTCACGTTTTTTCTTCTTCTTTGTCTCCGTAAGATATCCGGTGAACTACGGATCCCGGGAACTACCGAGGCCGGTCGCGACGAATTCGGGCTATCTGTGTTGTACTGAACTTGCTTTTATTATATAGCACATAGATCTCTTTCTCTCTCTCTCTCTCTATATATATATATATGTATATTAATACATTATATGTGTGATCCATAACAAGCTCAACGGGCTTCTCAATCTATGTTATTACTAATTAGCTCAGTAGGACTCATAATAAGAATAATAACAATGACAATGATAATGATAACAATGCTTACTTTGAGTGTAGTTTGAGCACATAGGTGTTCATGATCCACGACAAGCCCTACATGTTTCACAATCAGTATTATTACCCCTGCAGGACCTAAGAATATTCGGAAACCTTCTTGGCTTCTCAGGAAGCACCCAACACAAGCTGTCATTTTACAGGCGCTAAAACCCTAACTTAACAATAAGATCTTTTACTGTCTATGGCCGGGTACCCATTCACACCTACCTCTGCTGTACGCTGGCTAAACGCCTTTTTTAAATTCGCAGCCGCTTGGATACTTTTGTCCATGTAACTATTGAGAAATAACGATCGTCCGAAATTTGAATTCTAACTTTTTTAAAACTAGACGCAGTTTCCCTTTGATTTTTTCCCACAAGTAGGGGAACTGATCAGGCTTTTGATTTAACAAATACAAAAATTGGTGCCAATAATGAAAAAAGGGGGTTTTGTCAGCTTTTTTAGCAGATCTGTGAGAAGTGAGTACAATTTTTGTCAAGTGCCTTTCCCTAAGGGCACTACATTTTTAAAAGCGGAGCTGAGCCTCAATAAACCTGAGAACCCACAACCTCAGGACTACCAGTCTGGTAACCTAACCCCTTGACCACTGATGCCATGTTTTAGAAGTGTCCCACAGAAATTCTGTCTTCTGATGACGCTGTGTCTCATTAGCAGGAAAATGTAAGAGGGGAGACCTGAGTGATGTAAATAAAGATTCTTTTTTTAAGGGGGTTGGAGGTTGGGGGGGGGGGGGGAGAATGTAGGGTATATCATTGAATGGTTCATCATTGCCTTTCTCACCCTGCACCAGGGTATAGGCCACGAACAAAAGCTTTCCACCTTTCTCTATCCTGGGCAGCCTCTGGGATGTTATTCCATGTCTTCCCCACTGAGTGGTTGAAAAGTTATACATTAATTGCAACTTTGGAAAGGGGAAGATATTCTTCCATTTTGTTTTGTGGGATCGAGTGGAAGGTGGAAGGGAGGCAATCGTGTGTACACACTGCGAGTACAGGTTGATTGGCTCTAAGTCGAGTGGAAGGGAGGCAATCGTATGGACACACTGCGAGTACAAGCTGCATGGCTCTAAGTCGAGTGGAAGGGAGGCAATCGTATGGACACACTGCGAGTACAAGCTGCATGGCTCTAAGTCGAGTGGAAGGGAGGCAATCGTATGGACACACTGCG
>NW_004797416.1:1410923-1414489 GCF_000002075.1 Aplysia californica
CTGTCTATGGGGCTAGATAGAACATTGTGTCTGTCTATGGGGCTAGATAGAACATTGTGTCTGTCTATGGGGCTAGATAGAACATTGTGTCTGTCTATGGGGCTAGACACTGTATCTGTTACTTAACTCAATTATTTAATTTTAAAACATGTTTTTGCTTGTTTGCCGTCTGTGGTTGTCACTTGATGTTCTTTTTGGCTGGCTCACCGTGTGGTGTAGTACCGTGTAGTGCTTTACTGTATTTGTTTCTGTACTCGAAAGACAAAAGTTGGGTACGCGTTTGGGAAAGTTATTTGATTCTATTGAGTGTCTCTTGTCATTTTGCCGAGATGCTGCACTGTGTGTGTTGGGTTTTTCCTTCAGCAACATTGCCCTTCATGCAGGCTTACTTATTATTGTCACAATTCTGACACGGATTTTCTGTTGATGGAAGTGGAAGATTTGCAAGATCGTTCTGTCTGCCCTGTCGGTGCCTCATGCAAGCTGAATAGCTTTACATTGAAACCAGTTCAAACATGTGCCTAAAGTTTTGTTTCAATTTGAGTTGAACTTAACGGAAAAATTTGTTGGCTGTAAAAATATATTGTGTTGGCTGTAAATATATTGTGTTGGTTGTAAATATATTGTGTTGCATACTCTCTTGTAACACCTCTAATCTTCTGCACTTATATGACCTTATTGTGTTGCAAGTGCCATGAAACACGTGGGTGTTTGGCGGGTGCTCTAGTGTGGTAGTTTGCTCCTTCTTTCCTTTCAAACATTTATCGTCATTCTCTCCCCTCCTTCACTTTTTTGTGTTTGTTACTCTCTTGTAACACCTCTAATCTTTGGTAGGCCTACTTATATGACTTTATTGTATTGCAAGTGCCGTAACAAACTCTAAGACACTTACTACAACAAAACAGCACCACTAATAAGTCATGCTTTGTTTCCTTCCCTGTGTGATTCTGTCCACCCAAGTCATCAAACATCATACAAACACAGAGACAGTTGTACAGTTATACAACAGTGGACGGGAACTTGAGAGACAGTTGTACAGTTATACAACAGTGGACGGGAACTTGAGAGACAGTTGTACAGTTATACAACAGTGGACGGGAACTTGAGAGACAGTTGTATAGTTATACAACAGTGGACGGGAACTTGAGAGACAGTTGTACAGTTATACAACAGTGGACGGGAACTTGAGAGACAGTTGTACAGTTATACAACAGTGGACGGGAACTTGAGAGACAGTTGTATAGTTATACAACAGTGGACGGGAACTTGAGAGACAGTTGTACAGTTATACAACAGTGGACTGGAACATGAGAGACAGTTGTACAGTTATACAACAGTGGACGGGAACTTGAGAGACAGTTGTACAGTTATACAACAGTGGACGGGAACTTGAGAGACAGTTGTACAGTTATACAACAGTGGACGGGAACTTGAGAGACAGTTGTACAGTTATACAACAGTGGACGGGAACTTGAGAGACAGTTGTACAGTTATACAACAGTGGACGGGAACTTGAGAGACAGTTGTATAGTTATACAACAGTGGACGGGAACTTGAGAGACAGTTGTATAGTTATACAACAGTGGACGGGAACTTGAGAGACAATTGTATAGTTATACAACAGTGGACGGGAACTTGAGAGACAGTTGTACAGTTATACATGGAATGGAAATCATCGTTGTCAGTGTCAATATCATTGTCATTTTTGTGTTCATTATCATTGTCATTATTGTGTTCATTATCATTGTCATTATCTTTGTGTAGGGCTATTCCGTGGTAAATGACGGGACGTTTGGACTATTGTTTCTATAATGATAACGCTGTAATTCAATATCCGTTAATTTATTTCAACTTTAAATGTTCAGAATATTTGAACGACATAAGGATCATATTACATGTAAATGAAGTCATTTGGTGGGTGGTTGGAGGGTGCTCTGGTGTAGTTTGCTCCTTCTTTCCCATCAAACCTCTATCGTCCTTATCTCCCCTTCTTCTTTTTGTATGTTTGTTTCTCTCTTGAAACACTCTAAGCTCCTGGTGCTCATATGACCTTATGCAGCTGCGAGCGCCGTAAAAATCCTTTTTTTTTAAGTCATTAAAAAAAGTACTTTATGTACCGGTGTGCAAGTTTAGTTTCCGTCACTGGCGGGAGGCGGGATGCTGAGGTATTTTTTCTATCTCGTCACTTACCGAAAGTAAACATGTGACACGATGTGCATATAAAGTACTTTATTTGTCGAATGACTGCCTTGAATATTATTACATTAATTGGTATTGAATTACAGTGTTATCATTGTAAGAAAGTAGAGTAGTTGAAATGTCCCGTCAGTTACTGGGGAAAAGCCCTGGTTTCGTTGACTCATTAACAATGTCATCGTCATCTGTTGGTGGTTGGCGGGTGCTCTGGTGTGGTTTGCTCCTTCCTTCCTATCAAACATCTATTGTCCAGATTTCTCCTCATTCTTTTTTGTGTTTGTTACTCTCTTATAACACTTCTAATCTTCAGCACTTATATGACTTTATTGTGTTGCAAGTGCCGAACTCTTACTAAAACATCATCATCTGTTGCCGCCGTGGGCCAGACACTGTACGTAGCAGTCCATGAACCGGTCATCGCAAGTTCCTGTCTCCTCCGTCTGCTCCAGGCAGGGGAAGTAGGTCGTCTGGTAACACGAGTAGGTGCAAGCCACGCCCAGGTCTGTGTGGCCGGTTGTCATGGTAACCAGGCAGAGGAGCAGAAGGGAGAGAGGTAGAAGAGCAGCGAGTGACCCTGACATTGTTTGCCGCCGGCTGGGGACGTAATGAACAAAGGGTACACTACAGAGGGAGGTATTTTACATGCCAACAATGGCCAAATCTGTTCTCTGTCGTTGATCCCAACAGAATTCTCCATTTTATGAAGGCCATAGGCGCCGTTAAACTTCAACTCTTCCTCAAACAAGAACAGGCTTGAATAGATCACGTGACTGGCGTCTGTGGTGTAGTGGTTAGGTACTTTGCTGTCACACGCTGGAGGTCCGAGTTTGATTCCTAAGTGAAGAGAACCTTTATCGAGTATCTCAGCAGTCTTTTAGCAGGGATGTTGAATCCCTCTCACGTGAAAGATCCTTTGGTGGTCCAAAATCGATAAGAGTAGGCTGCGGCCACCCGGGCCAAATTCAAAATTTCCCACCAATTGAAGATGTTTGGTGTGTCCCGCGTGCTCGTACAGTATGACCTTATGCCGTTGCGACCGCCGTAAAACACCCCCTCAAAAAATAGAAATAAAATACTCCCTGTCAGCCTGGCTTGTCTCTCTTGTCTCTGACAGACAGGGTCACAGCCCGTCTCCTAAATGACCTAAATTGTGTCAATAATGGTGTCAAAATATCTACATCAAAAATAGTAAACGTGGACGAGTTGTGGGTGAGCGTGACTCAGACCAGGAAGATAAACGTCACTGATTCATAAAAAAAATAGGTGGACTATTCATTCATCCAGTGCCAGATCTGTGACAGACATCGGCGATCATGGTTCTTCCTTCATTCCTTTGCTCGGATGCTCTTACTCTTAAAAAAAGCTACGCT
>NW_004797416.1:1414589-1416789 GCF_000002075.1 Aplysia californica
GGTACACTACAGAGGGAGGTATTTTACATGCCAACAATGGCCAAATCTGTTCTCTGTCGTTGATCCCAACAGAATTCTCCATTTTATGAAGGCCATAGGCGCCGTTAAACTTCAACTCTTCCTCAAACAAGAACAGGCTTGAATCGATGACGTCACTGGCGTCTGTGGTGTAGTGGTTAGGTACTTTGCTGTCACACGCTGGAGGTCCGAGTTTGATTCCTAAGTGAAGAGAACCTTTATCGAGTATCTCAGCAGTCTTTTAGCAGGGATGTTGAATCCCTCTCACGTGAAAGATCCTTTGGTGGTCCAAAATCGATAAGAGTAGGCTGCGGCCACCCGGGCCAAATTCAAAATTTCCCACCAATTGAAGACGTTTGGTGTGTCCCGCGTGCTCATACAGTATGGCCTTATGCCGTTGCGACCGCCGTAAAACACCCCCTCAAAAAATAGAAATAAAATACTCCCTGTCAGCCTGGCTTGTCTCTCTTGTCTCTGACAGACAGGGTCACAGCCCGTCTCCTAAATGACCTAAATTGTGTCAATAATGGTGTCAAAATATCTACATCAAAAATAGTAAACGTGGATGAGTTGTGGGTGAGCGTGACTCAGACCAGGAAGATAAACGTCACTGATTCATAAAAAAATAGGTGGACTATTCATTCATCCAGTGCCAGATCTGTGACAGACATCGGCGATCATGGTTCTTCCTTCATTCCTTTGCTCGGATGCTCTTACTCTTAAAAAAAGCTACGCTTCCCTGATCTTTCCCCGTTACCCATTTGTTTAGGTTCCCTAAGTAGGTTGCTCTGGGCCTACCCCTGCCTCGTTTGCCTTCAATTTTGCCAGTGAGAGCTAGATGTTCAAGACCCTTATGTCTATTCAGGTGTCCCAAAAACTGCATTTGTCGTTTCACTAGGTGGAATATAATAATGTTTATTTAATTTAAAAAATCTCACAGCGAAACACAGTGGGTGTGCGCATCGATAAATGTTTGCATAAAACATAAGAGAGAACTCATTACTGTAAGATTCGGGCAGATTGGATTCATACAATTTTGGGAGGAATTGCGTAATAAGAGACCACTAGGAAACAGAGTAGAATAGAGGGTTAGGGTTAGGGGTAGGGATAGGGGTAAGGGTAGGGGTAGGGTAAGGGGTAGGGGTAAGGATAGGGGTAAGGGTAGGGGTACATGTACTACACACACGTACACACACACACACAAACATACACATACACGAACTCACCCAGTTGCTGGTGAAAATGAAACGCAAGTTCCAAACTTCAAAGAAAAATAAAAAAACTGATAAAAAATCATCACAAATTTGAATAAAGGCGGAAATGGTCAGTTTGTTCCACTGGGCCCTGTCACATCCCAGGAGCAGACGACAAGTGGGAGTAGGTTACTTCTGTCAGCTCTTATATATAACATAATATATATTAGATATATAATATATATATATACACTATTATATACTATTACACCCATTATGTTGCATGTGTACTCACCACTGCTAGCAATTACTAGCTTGTCACATGGGAAAGGGAGGGGTCGCTGGGTGAGTGAACCATCATACCATGGCCATGAGAGAGGCGAGCAATTTCCTGGGTCGTTTGCTGCACTTTGGGGATGATCAGGAATTAGAGTAGGGAGATTTTTGTACAGATACCAAAAACTCCCCTACTACACACACAGGGAAACACATGGACATGCTGACACACAGGGAAACACATGGACATGCAGACACACAGGGAAACACATGGACATGCAGACACACAGGGAAACACATGGACATGCAGATACACAGGGGCACAAAAACACACACGAGCACATTAACACCCACAGATGCACAGATACACACACACAGGCACACACATGAATAAACACTATACCTGTGCTATAGAACCCCAAGAACATCCCTCGTATCATGTAGGCCTACATTGCCCGTTACATGATGGAATTATATTGTATAATTTTTATTATGATACATTTATAACTATAAACTTTCTATACAATTTGCTACAAGACAGACTTCCTAAGTTTCATTTGTTTTTGCCTGCTAATCTGATAATTTTGACAACGTGCAAGGGTGGGTGGGGGTGAGGCGGTTAGGGCAGGGGGGGGGTGTAAAAGGTTATAGGTCATATGTGTATGTACAGTGTACAGTAGTTACACTGAGGGGGGGGGGGGGGGGGGGTGTAA
>NW_004797417.1:0-16679 GCF_000002075.1 Aplysia californica
TTTTTACATGGTTTTGATTACATAACGTTATTTCGACTGCACGTCTCTACAAAGTCAACTATCTTCTTTTTTTCCTTTTTGCTGGTTAGTCATCTGTTTTTTGGGCCTGGGAGCAGGGTATTTGCACATTACAAATAATGCATCTCATCAGTTATGCACAATAGTTCATGATAAAAAAAGGCTTAACTTCAAATGCGTTTTTCTCAAATTCTCAAACCATACGGTTCCTTACTTCAAAATGCCATAACTCCGTTATAAATTGAGATATTTGAAAAATTTAAACAGTGCCATGTAGAGAAATGAAAGGGCTGTCAAGTGGCACCATCAGTTAAAAAACATAAAAAATTACATTGTGCCTGGTTTTCCCAGGCCACCACACATTTGTCTATTATATCGTCAACAAGCTGTTCAACTGTGCTAAGCCTAGAAAGCAAAATTTTACAGGAGAGAAAAATGTGTTTCATTCTGTTAACAATAGTACCTACGTTAATCTTTTGTTGCTTTTTTCAACTATTAAAGTTTGACTTTAGACAAAATATTCTTTTAATGCATGCAAATGATACTACAGATTAAGAAACTGCAATTAAAAAAATATGTGTCAAAATTTTTGTCATAGTGCATTTTAACAGCTAGTCGATGATATGTATTATGCGTCTCGGCTTTCTTCAGTGTGTATCACAATGTGGTCTGGTGTAGTGTAGTGCTTAAAGAACCAAACTGTTTAAGTATTTACTATGGACGAAATTGTATGGATAGTGCAGTAAAACAAATGCTCAGTCAGTCATGCTGTGGAGGGAAGCTTTTATTTGTAATAGAGTTTATCTTCCAAAATCCCAATATCTGCTGCTTATGCAGTGTTCAGGTAAGACTAAAGCAGACTGTCAAAATCCATGTTTCCTGATTTTTCCTCCTTGCAGTTGACATCTACTAAGAATGTAAAATAGCTTTTATAAGATGTGGACTTGGGTCTCGCTTGCTTTTCTGCTACAAGTAGTCTCATTAGTCTCTTATTTCATTTGACAGTGACAGATTTTGAAAAAAAACTTTTTCAGTCTTTCAAAACTAAAGCAAACTCTCAAATTTATGTTGGGTGGTTATTCCTCCTAACAGATGGCATCTGGTAAGAATTAGGGGATACTTAGTTATCCCAGCTGGTATCATGCTGGACTACAGAGCAGATGGCTCTGGTTCGAATCCCAGACTGGGTGCTCTTGTACTTGGATTGCTTTGTGGAGTTTTCAAGACTCTCAACCCATTTAGCTCGCTCGGTGCTGTTGGAGACAGACGTTAAATTCAATATCCTACTTCTTAAATTACTTGTAACAGTGTTGACAGGGGCGTTAAATCCATACACTTTTTTTTACACTCAACTGAACGTTTTGATTAGCTTTTTTAAGGTGAGGAAATTAGTCTTTCTTTTTCTACTACAACAAGTCTCATTAGTCTTTTATTTCATGTACTGGCATCAGAGGTTTAATGTTTAGACTCTTTGCTGTCTCAAGTAGGACCTCCGAATTTGATTCCTGGGTGGAGAGAATTTTTATAGATCGTCTAACTTTCTACTTTTATGTTGTATCCATCTCACCTGGGGTTGGCCCTGACCGGCAGGGTCAGAAGTCCGCCTTCTGAGTAATCTTAATTGTGATGAAGGGGATGTTAAAAGGCTTACATTTCTTATCATTTTTTTGTCTATTTCACGTGACAGGACACAATGGTTGTGGAGTATGAGTCTGATGCCTTCTCTGTTGAGTACGAGGTTGAGTCCAGTTCAGAGCATGAGCAACAGCCGCCGTCCCAGGATGCTCAGGGGTCAGGGACTTCCAGAGATCGAGGATGTTCTGAGTCAGACGTCAGCTCTTCTACGTCGGGAACTGTGAGTGTTTTAAGCTTCTGTCTGTACTGTTGCAATTTGGTGAAGCTTTGGAATGGCAGTAAAAAGAACCGTGTTAAACTCAACTGCAGAATATTTCTTTTTATGTTTAAGGTTTCCTCTTACCTTTAATTACATAAAAGTTTCTTTGGATTACAGTATAAAGACTGTTCATCTTTTTTATCCATGTTTTCTATTATAATAATCATTGCATTTGATATTGTTGTCCTGTTTAGTTCCTTATATTCTGAGCTTTCAAATGAATTTATATTTATATGTTCAAAATCCTTTTCTGGAAATAGTATTTGACTATATCATGTCATGTTACCTAAAACACAGCTAGATCATTTTTTGTTGTTGTCTTTATTGGCCATTCCTTTATGTAATGTATTTGATTTCTATGCTGATATGTGAGAAAAGAATTCTACGTCACTAAGGAGCACTATGTTGAAAGATACCAAGTGTGAAGCAGGCTTTAAAAAATCTTGTGTGATTTGTTGTGGCGTAAGGCTTGTGGGTGCTGTGGAATTTGTGCCTACTCTGAGTGTCTCTTTTAACAAGTAGTTTTTTATCTCTCTTCAATGTGTCCCCTCAAGTATCAACTCTTACAAGTTTTAAGCCTTTTCCCTGCTTTGTGGTAGCAAGTAACTACCAAACATTAGCATTTTAAGCATAAAAAAAAGATTTCATGCTATAATTAAGCATGCATTAGCAACCAAAATGTTCAGAAAAGAATGAAGATTTGTTATAAGAGGATGCAGTTACAGTACAGACAGGCAGATATTTATGACCAATGAGGAAAATAAGACAAAACAATAGTACAAGGTCCAGTCAGTAGCTGTGACAATTTAAGTGACGCAGACTGAATTTTGTTGTTCCTCAACCTTCATATTTTGATTTTATTTGTAATGTTTGTAGTATTTCAGCTTGGTTGGGACTGTTCGCAGAAGTTGCTGGTAAAACTGTACTGCTTTGTCCTTTGAACAGTTGTTGAAATGTTCAGAAGAAAAAAAATGTCTATTTTTTATGTGTGTTCCATTGATTTTGCCAAAAGAATCTTGTCTATTTTCAAAGTAGGGTTGTATGTCACTCACTCAATTCATATTTTTGAACGTTTTGAATTGTGGCTATTCAGTATTCCGAATTAAGACCACGCGACGCTGGTCTTCGTTAGCATTATGAATTACCTGATGCATAACTGCCAAAGGTTCAATGTCCCTGTAGTCTTTATGTAATAAAACACACAGTATTATCATGCCTTTGAAAAGAAGAGTTTCAAATAAATGGATGGAAGAATTTTAGTATAAATTCTTTAACTGAAGATACTGAGCTTTGGATGAGAAACGTGGCTAAAAAATATTTAAATGAATGAAATGCTGATTTGAATGAATGAAACACTGTATATCTTTTAAGTTCAGTTGTAATTACGCGAACACAGTACTTCGATATCCGAGTTGATGAAATAAACAAAGTTCGATGTGGCCATAAGCCAGATAAACGGTCTGGGAGGATGAAAATGGAGTGGAGGTCGGTGGGCCAAGTGATGACGAACGTCATGGAAAACCTATCTGTTTTCAGCTCCGTTGCTCTCATACGCATCATGTATCGGAAACCGAAGCGGACATGCAGACACCACTCGAGGAAATGTTCGTTGTGATCGTGGAAAGTCGTGTGAAAATGAATGGATCGTGCACCATGAAGGTAGCGGCATCTGTGTTTCTGTTGTTGCGGCTGCAGTGGAAATCCAGGTGCCAAACTCTCGTATGCACTTCTCTCCGGTATGAGGTCAGGGGCTTGCTTTACAGGCATCTCATTCAATCAGTGACTGAAAGAACGCAAGAGAACATATTTTTTAACAGGATTTCTTCAGCTGGAGTTTGTTAATTTTATGATGGGGTAGGTAGAGCACAAACTTGACAAAAAACGTAACAAATGCAAACTTGACTCAACGCTTGAGTCTGACTGGGGTTGGATTTATTCTCTCTTCCTTCCTGGAACCATTTCCAGTCAACTTGATGTCCTGCTGTGGGACTTAACAGTTTGCTTTCCCTCAGAAATAAGTCTGTATGTGTTTGTCTTCAGTAGAGGCAAACACAGGTTAGCCTTAATGCACATTGTTAAGTACATGTACTTGGTGCTCTGTGCTTGAGATTTTGACTCTAATCGATATTATCACAGCACTGTGAATTCTCTACAAGCCTGTTTTGATCTGACGTTTGCCATCATTTAATTAAGGAAAAAACGTTTGATTTTTTAAGGGTTGTTTTTTGATAAAGCATGATCACAGAGTTTTTATGTACAACTTTTTTTTGTCTAAGTTTCTAGGTTAAAATGGGGCATCAAACCCAAATAACTGGCGTCTGTGGTATAAGAGTTATTAGCTTGGCTGTTGCATGCAGGAGACCTGAGTTTGATTCCAGAATGGGGAGAAATTTATCGAGTTTTTTGGTCTTTCTGCTTGGATGTTGTATTGCTGTCAGTCTAGGTTGGCCCTGATAGGCAGGGTCAGAAGCTCGTCTTCTAAACGATCTAAATTGTGTTGATGGGAGCATAAAATCAGGTCCATTTTCAAAGCCAAATAAACATTCACTTGTAGTCGTTTTATTTGTAGTGTCTCTTACAACAACAAAATTAATGGAGAAAATAACAAACAGACACTATTCAGTTGGTGTTGCCGTTAGTTTTTTATAGTCAAAAGTGAAGTGCTATTAATCATGGCCATAGATACTTTTTTTTAGACGATTATTTACATTTTATTTTTTCCCTTCATGAGCAGATATTTTCTTGTGAAGAAATATTTTCCACCCGACTGTATCTATTCTGATCAGTCTGCCTTGTAAAAAAATTCCTCAAAATCTTTTGTTAGTATTGGTTCTGTCTCATGTTTTGTGGAGCGTTTTTTAAATCTAATATCTCCCGCCTAATATCTCCAGTTGCTTCTTTGAAACTAAGGACGAAGTGTCGACTCTCTGAAATTTTTCGTGATAGATGTTTTTATGTCAAGTTTTTCAAAGAAGAATGAAATAAGAACCAGCATAGAGTTGTTTCCCAATTTTCAGTTTGCACACTATTTCTTTCTGTAATATTTCTTTTCAAAACCTCATTTTAATTGTCAAGCTGTACAGTTAACATGTTTCATTGGTTGTGAAGTATTCACATCTTTTGGCCTGAGTGAAAGCCATTCAGTTCAATACAGAACATTTAAAAAAGCTCAGAACAATTTTTTTTCTTCATGTTTCTAAGCTAAAACTCCTATTTTGATGTGCTGACTTTCAATTTGACTCTCTGCCAGTCCTTTATTGGGCACATTTCCCCTTAAATTATATATGGAAGTTTTTCTTTTGTCTCTCTGCCCACACACATGACTTGGCCTAATATTTTTAAAAGAATCATCTGTGTTTAAAATCTTTGTAGCTGAGTGTTCTGACCGATATTCTGCAAACTGGACCTGTGGGGAGGTTTTTGATTTCAAGTATTTCCATTTGTCTTATGGGATGTTGTGTCCCTCTCAGCTTTGATGGCCCTGACAGGCAGGGTTCAAGTTCAAGCGGCCTGCCTCCTAAGTGATCTAAATCATGTTGATAGGGCCGTATATCATATACTGTGTTACATACTTGTTATATTGATTTAGGCAAGCGTGGATCAGAATGTCGGACATCTGTCTGGGGTTCTGAGTTCGGACACACAGGAGTGATGTCCTCCAGGTACTTCTCACTCACTTCTCTCGTGTTAAAAGAAAGTGTACGGGTAAATGCAAAACTGATTCCCAGAGAATGGTGTGTACAGCTACTCTACTGAATTCAGAGTCGTGGGAGAATGAACCTTTGAAAAGGTTCTCCCTGGATAGTTGTCAGTTAAATGCAAAATTGATTCTTGGTACGGTGAGAACAGCAACTCTGCAGTGCTCAGAGTATGGTGGTGAATCAATTTTGAAAAGATACCCCCGAGCAGCTGTCAATGTGTGGAGCATTGCTGAATAGTGAGTTCAGATGCTTTTTATTGCTTGTGGGAAGCACTTGTAAGCCTATCATCAACATCAAGGGTGGTTTGTTTATACAAAGTGTGTAAAAGAAAAGATATTGGTTTTATGTTCAATGTAGATTCTAAGGTTATAAATCAGTCATATTGTTTCTAACTTCTTGTTGTTTCCCTTCCCCCTCTCCTTTTTTTTTGGTTTTATCTCTCTACTTTCATACCTTTCTTTGCCTCACCTTTTTCCTCTGCCTTTTCCATCTTCTTTGACTTCAAATCCTTCCCCCTGCCCCTCTTTTTTTTCTCTCTATCCTCTTTCTTTTTTTTTTTCCTGTCTCCCTCCCTCCCTTCCTCCCCCTCTCACTCTCTCTCTCTCTTTCTCTCTCTCTCTCTTTCTTTCTTCCTCTCCCTCTCTCTCTCCCGCTCCCCCTCCTCCCTCTCTCCCTCCCTCTCTCCAATACGACTTCCAAAGGCCATCCTGGTAGTGTGTAAGGAGAGTGATGTGGAGTACCTGGCAGACTACAGTGACTCTGACTTTGGCAGCGACGCAGAACTCTCCGATGCTGTGAGTATTTTTCTCCATGTCTTAAATAATCTTTCGGGGCAGGGTTAGCTCAAATTAATAACCTCAGTTAATTGTAGAATTTCAATAGAAAGATTCGATGGAATCTTATCTCAGCTGTTGCGTCCAAAAGAAAGAAAAATAACTCGTTGACACACTATTCAAATAATATACTAAGCCTGAAAGCAAAATTTTTCAGGGACAGGAAAATACTTTCATTCTTTTATCAAAAGTACTAACTTTATGTGTTTAATCCAGAGGGGTAACTTAACCGCTGGAGAAAACGCTTCGATCAACTCTTGAACAGACCACCTCCAGAAAACCAACCAGAAATTTTTCCAGCCAGAAATGACCTCCCAATAGTTACGGAACCTCCTTCGAGAGAGGAAATTGCTGCAGCTATAACATCCCTGTAGTCCCACAAGGGAAAGTCTTTAACATGGTGCACCGTCTTTATGTTATCCTCAAGTATCACCTCCATTCTCATATGACTTGCTTGTGTTGCAAGTGCTGTAAAACTTTTACAAAAACTAAAACTGTCCATCACACCATGCTCTGTGTGACTCTTTTTTCTCATAGCCATTCTTTGACTCAACACTCTTACACTCTTTTTCTCTCATAGCCATGCTGTGACTCAATACTCTTTTTCTCTCATAGCCATGCTGTGACTCAATACTCTTTTTCTCTCATAGCCATGCTGTGACTCAACACTCTTTTTCCCTCATAGCCATTCTGTGGTTCAACACTTTTTCTCTGATGCTGTGACTGAAACCTTTTTTTTTTGTTGCCCCAGGATAAGTGGTTCTGCAAACATTGCAGCATCAAGAACCCTCCGTTCCAGCGGAACTGTGCCGGGTGCTGGAGCGTCCGGCCGGACTGGCTGCCAGTCAAAGGGAAAGTGACGAGGTGCGAAGAAAAGACGGACGAGAGTTGTGCCTCAGCATCATGCGATGCCGTCTTGAGTCAGGAGAGTGGTCTAGGGTCTAGCAAGTCCACCATGGAAGCTGATCAAGATAACGACCTTAAATCGGCGGTATCTAATGTGGCCACACCTGTGAAAGACTCTGTTGTGTCACCCGTGAAGAAAAGAAAATATTCCTCTTGTCTTGAAACTTCTGACTCTCAAGAAGACAAAAAGCGGCCTCTTTCACGTCCAAAGCTTGAGGGAAAAGAAGCGTGCTCTAGAAAGAGTGAGAGCTCCACTGATGAGCACGTCAAAGCCAAGGGGAAAAAGAAAGCTTCGAGTTCTCTTCCAAATCCGGCAGATCCCTGTGTGGTTTGTCTGTCTCGTTCCAAGAGTGCAAGCATCATCCACGGTAAGACGGGCCACCAAGTTTGCTGCTATCGCTGTGCCAAGCGACTCAAAGAGCAGAGAAAGGCCTGCCCCATATGCCGTAGACCCATTCAGAAAGTTGTCAGGAACTATTATTTGTGACAGCTGCATTTTTTAGGGTTTTTCAATTTTCAAATTCAGTTACGAAGACGGGAATCTCAGTATCTCTCTTATTACTGATATGTCAGTTTATAATATGAGGGATTACACCTTACCTTGCTTCATTTGTATATATACACACTTGTAACTATTAATTTTACCCACTCACAATGAAATGAACAATACAAAAGTGCTGGTGTATTGATGCATGGTGCAGAGAGAGCTGCTACTGGGATAGGAGGTCCTGTAGGAACTGCCATCTCAGGCAGGACACTTGCGTCTGTGGTGTAGCTGTTAGGCATTTCACTGTCACACGTAGGAGACCCACTAGTTTGATTCCCGAGTTGGGAGAATTTTTGAGTATCTCAGTCTTGCTATGGGAATGTTGTATCCCTCTCAGACCTGGATGGCCCTAACAAACAGGGTTGGAAGCCTGCGTCCTAATTGATCGAAATTGTGTCGATAGGGGCATAAAAACACCTACATTAAGAGAAAAAAAATAGAAATTTAGACAGGAATAGTAAAAATGGTGAGTCATAGTGAATCATGAAATGTCCCGTGGCATCTTGGTTTCTAGAAAGTCTCATTTAGGTTACAAACCGAGTTCCCCTGTACAAGTCAGTGGTGCTACAGGGTTGGAAAACCTGTTTAATCTTAATTGTTACTGTGTTTTTTTAATGATGGGTTTAGTCTAGTCTCCTGACAAAGCGTTTGTCAATTATATAGCTTTGCACAGAAGGTCAAATTCAGAACAATGCATCAGCACGAATATTTAATTGTTTTTTAAAATTTAAATGCTGCCAAAACTCAGTACATCTATTTATTTTCTTGTAATTTAAAAATTGTGATGGCTTGGATACAATGCTTACATGAGTAAGTTCATACATTTTTCTGGCATGAATTTGTTTAATCAGCACTCAGCTACAGCAAATACCGTTCTAAGTCAAATACGCTCATATTATTATTTCAAAATGCTGTTTCGTTTTTTGTTCTTGCGATAGACATGGGAAGGTTCTCGACACATGGTCAAAAAGTGGTACCTGCCGCACCTGTTCACAATGTCAACTTGATTGAAAGGAAGCATATCGAAATTACAGCTGAATGTCTTATAGAGTCAGTTACAGCGCCCTTTGAGTGCCTTGGTATTACAATTCAGCAAAAATAAACATAGCATTTTCCCAAAATGATTGTTCTTTTCCTTAAATTGTAGACTTTGACCTATGCCATTTAAATTAGTAATATTTTCCATTTATCTGTAGAAAAAGTCAGATTTTGTTCACATTCTCCATTTGTGATGTCACAGTTGGGGGAAAGAGACACTCCAGCTTCTGGAGGAAAAATGTTCCAATGATGTTACTGTTTACATGTCTGGTAAATATCAGCATTCCTGCAGATTACGGAGTTTCTAGCCACCCTTTCTTCCCTGTTTCTCTGTTGTTTCATTTTATCAGGAACAGTTTGTGAGTCATATCATCGTGCATGGATGAACTTTTCCAAATAATATTTACTTATGTGCATTTAAAAATAATTGTCTTGGTCCTTTGTCTCTTTTAAAAAAATGATGAGTGCCGTCTTTGAATTTTAAAAATGTGGGCCACAATGTTGACCTAATGTTGAGGAGAATTTTCTTTCCCCTACACGAGTCAAAGGAAAAGATGGTACTAGAATAATGTTAAATGCTGCAAGTAAAATGTTTGATGATGTTGGTAGTAGCCCCATATTGGACAGGACATTAAGAGCTGGTTCCTGCTTTGCTATTGCTGTGTTTGTTGTTGCTGCTGCTGCTGTTTTGGCTGTTCTTGCATTAATCTCACTGACAATGCCAGTGACTTATCCATTCAAATGTCATTATTGATTTGTGTTCTCCGTGAACGTACTTTACTCCTGTGCAGGTATGTGATATTTGATTTGTTGACTGCTGACCTCTCCTCAGGACAACTATAAATGTTTTACTGCTTTCGTGTGTCAGGGGTGGGTCCTCCGGGTGCTTGTGTTTGGGGAATCTCAGTTGCCGATTTTACTGATATGCGAGGCATCGTGGTAAAATCTGGCACTCGTTAAAATATGAATTTTTAAATCGCATTTTCCCACTCTTTGGGCAATTTTAATGGATTTTTTTTTCATGCTCAATGCCTTTTGTGTCCATTCAATGAGATAAGATAAGGTACATCTTTATTGTCCAGATTCTAGCATATTGGTTTGGTGTTTCACCACGTGCGCACGCACACACACACCCACACACACACACACACACACACACACACACACACACACACACAATGGCAGATATCTCAAAGTATTCAAGATAGACTGATATTTTTTTCATCAAAATCAAGGCAGATGATCAGGCTTTATGTTTATGTCAATCACTTCATGTGCTAAACAATTGACGAGCGCCTGTTTCCAACATGCCATGGCACATTATGTTCCCTGAAGTGATACAGTGGAGTTGGCTTAAACTGAAATTTGTGGGACCACCAGATTTTCTTAGATTTAACTGGCTTTTTGGTAAAGTGAGTTTGCTATCTTTTTGTTTTTAAATTGTGGATTATTTATTTATGAAGCGGGCTGACAAATGAGTTACTTCTCGGGTTTGAACCCTATAACAGTAGGTACTTCACGCTTATAGGTTAAGTTTGTACAATTCATAAGTATAAAATAATGGAAGGGATGTTATACTTACAGAATATGGCATCAATAGAAAATGTACAAATATGACCATTGTATCGATTTTTGGACAATATCTCCATTTGTGTGGATTGCGAGAAGTGACTCACTTTGTCGGCATGCCCCACGTTTTCTTTCTGTGTTCTTGTTGTTTTCAGATTAACTGTTCAGTTAAAGCGAGCTCCGCTGTATTTTGCAATGTTTTCCCGCATCTTCATGATTATACTTTTACTGGATGGTGCCATTTTAAAAATTATGCAAGTCTCTGAAACAATTGTGATTTGAAATATGAATATCTGTATTTCTCTGATTTTTTGTAAAAATCTGTGTATGTGCTTAGACTTTGCCTTTAAATGCTGACGTTTGTGCAACTACACAACAATTTCTGTGTGGATGTTATCCTTTGCCTCAGATTTTTTTTTCACAGCATACTTCTGTTAAAATATGAGTCATCCTATTTCTTACAAAACTTTCAAAATTTGTCTTTTGGATATTCTTTATGCAGTGTGTTAGACTCAGAGTTAAAGGGTGAACTGTTTCCTTTTCAAATTGACTGTTTAAAGTGATACAGGGCGATAGTTTATTTATTTATCATTGGTATTGGTGGAGGTATTAATTTTGCTCCAAAATGGATTTCTTTGTTTTGTTTAGGTGCTGAGATAAGACTATAACTGTAATATCCTGTTCAGACTGTTTTCGCTCATCAACTACAACAAGTTTTATTAATCTTTGCACAGTTAGACATAGAGGAATTCAGGCCCTATGTTACTATTGCCGTTAATGACCATTGTCATAGTAAATTTGTTCATTTAAAAAAAAAGTGTTTTTATGCCCCAGTTGACACTACTTACCGTACGTCATGGAAGAGGCTGGCTTCTGACGCTGTCTGTCAGGGCTAACCAGGACCAGGAGAGATACAACCTCCCTGCAGGAAAATGGAAGCACTTTGCTAAAAAATTATCCTCTCTGAGGAATCAAACTCGTGTATGCTGCATGAGACAACGAAGCACTTTACCAATGGTCTGTGAAGTGTTTCCCAGCTTACAAAGCTTTGTTGGACTTGTGTCCCTAACCTGGTGATGGTTAAGCACTTTGTAGTTGCATGCATGTGTTGACTCACACGTGGAGAGTTTTAGGGGTTTGTTTTTTTTACATATATCAAGCACATGTCTCTATGTGTCTACTGTCTGCTGAGGTGTTGTATCCCTCTGAGCCCAGATTCACCTTGACAGCAAGGGTTGAAGTTGAAGCATCCTGTCTCCTAAATTATTGAATCGTTTGACAATGAGACAGAAAACTTCTACAAAAATTACGTGGTGCTGGATTTAAGTTGTTATTTGTGAACTACTGACTTTTAATTTTGCTACCTGTGGCTTTGTGCAAGTTCACTTGCTGTATCATCAAATATCAAACTAAATTTCATTTGTAAGGATGAAATTAATAAGGAGTGTGTTGGTGTAGCCTTGGACAAAATGGTGTTGATTTTTCATTTGTGTGTGCGCACATCATGGACAAATCAGCACTGTTGCAAGCAATCCAGTTAAGTCCAAAGGTACCTTTCAGCATCACCAACATGCAATTTGATGCCATGGTCAAGGCTTGCAATTTTCTTGCTTTTCATCATTCCTGATAGAAACAACTCAGCAAAAACTAGTTTTTTGTCTCTTGTGTAAAAAGTACCCAAATGGACTTAAGTGGATAGTTTGCTACATTGGCGATGTACTTTAAGGCTGTTGTGCTTGCTTAATATTGGTATAGATACAGTCTAGCATGCACATAGCGAAACATGGACATAACGAACAGATTTTTCAAGTCCCGATTTTTTTCTTATACATGTATATATATTCCTTCTATTTAAACACCTACATAGCGAAATTTGTACATAAACGAAAAGATGTATGCGTTCAGCCAATTACTCTACGAGTGTGCTAGACCGTATTTCTATCAACCATAATTGCCATATGTTTTTGGTTTCCTCCCGGGGCGGTGCCACTGACTGAAGTGTCTTAAGGCCATTCCCAAAAGGGGGACATTTCTCGTTCAAGCATAGTAGAATTGTAAATGGGCTGACTCATGTCACGCTCATAACTGTGCCTGATCTACAACAGGGAATTGCTGCTTTTTCTTTCCTGATCCTTACTATTGTTATTTTCCTCTACTTCTTTTGTATGTTTGTCACTCTCTTGTGACCTGCTATTTTGGGGTGCCTTGATAGTCGAAGCAGACCTTGTGCTGTTGAAGCAAGAGAGGTGAGCAGTCTAAGTCTGATTTCCTGTAAAGACTTCTCTGTTGACACCTACCCCTTGGCGATCATATGACCTTATGTAGTTGTGAGCGCCGTAAAACCCTTTACTATTAAAAAAATATATATAAATATGTTTTTGGTGACTGTAATTTTCCAAGTTTGTTACCTGAGACTGTATGAGAAGAGAAGCAGGCATGTGTGCAGTATGTACTGTATGGAGGATGTTATGTGGTAATTAAACGTGATGACAGAATTCAGTTCTTCAGGAGATTCAAGACGTGTGATGAATGAATGTCTTTCTGCCTCATGACATCAGTAAATTAATGCTTTATAAAAATTTCTATTTCTCTTTTGAATTTTCTTTCTGCATTTTTTTTTGTTTCAAATTTTTTCATAATGTATCTTCTACTCTCTCAGTGTTTGTCTCTCTCATTCTCATTCTCTCTCTCTCTCTCTCTCTCTCTCTCTCTCTCTCTCTCTCTCTCTCTCTCTCTCTCTCTCGCCCTTCCTCTATCTCTCTCTCTCGCCCTTCTTCTATCTCTCTCTCTCTCTTGCCCTTCCTCTGTGTGTCTGACTCTCTCTCGCCCTTCCTGTCTCTCTCTCTCTCTTCCCTCTCCCTCTTCCCCCCCCCCTCTCTTTCTCTCTCTCTCTTGGTTTTTTATGTGTGTGTGTGTGTCACTTCTTCTTCTTCTTCTTTGAGAGGTGAGAGCACTCAAAGCTCTTTTGTCATGATGCGTAATGAACATGTGCTCTTTTTAAAGCTTTCAAAAACATCATTTAGAAGAACTAACGTTAAATTAAATATTTTGTGAGGATGGAGTAAATGGTTGATGAGGTGATATCCTGACGAATCTTGTTTTTCTCCAAAACACCATAAATATTCTCCATTTGCTCTATCTCTAATTAAACTTTTGTGAATTCCGGACCCTTTTCTCAATCACACACAGAAATGTTGCAAGGATCTAACTTTTGTACATGTATAGGTCACAACCAGAAATTTTGTACAATTGGCTTGACCCGAAACGTTTGTTGTATATTATAATATAATAACAATAGATAGCATTTGTATAGCGCAAATCCCCGCTCAAGAGCAAGCTCTATGCGCTTCACAATCTATACTATTACCCCAGCAGATCTGAGAGCATTCTGAAACAAATCAACTTCCTGGAAAGCATACTGTGCAAGCAGCCATTTTTGGGCGCTAAAACATTAACATGCAGACAAGATCTTTCGCTGTCTTTAAGGCAACCTGAGACTCGCGTGTGTCCTAACACAGACAAACAACTAAGACCAAGCACTAGGCCTACGTGTACACCACAAAAGATTTCAGTTCTCTTGAGAAAATAATACCGTACCACGAGAAATCTTCATGGGTTGTTGCGGGTGCTCTGGTGTGGTTTGCTTCTTTTTTCCTACCGAACATCTATCGTCCTTATCTCCTCTTCTTTTTTATGTTTGTTACTGTCCTGAGTAACACCTCTAATCTTCTGGCGCTCATAATATGACCTTGTGCAGTTGCGAGCGCCGTAAAACCTCTACTAAAACTAAAGACTAAGAAATCTGCCAGCGTCTATGGTGTGACGGTTTGCCTCTTTTCCGTCACACTCAGAAGACACGACTATTTGAGTTGAACGATACTTTCATAGGTCAACCTTCCATAACTGTAATGATGAAGATAATAATAGTAATAGTAATAATAATAAGAAGAAGAAGAAGAAGAATTATAATAATAATAATAATAATAATAATAGTAATAATAATAATGATAATAACAGGAAGAAGGAGAATATAGCGCTTTTCTACACCTTACAGCACGCTCTGTTGCCTTTGCTCTCTATAAATTACAATAAATAATTATTATTGATTACCCCTGCAGACCGTAGAACACTCCGCGAGTGGTTGGTGGGTGTTGTGGTGTGGTTTGCTCCTTCTTTACTATCTAGCATCTATCGTCCTTATCTCTCCTCCTTTGGTGTTTTACTCTCTTGTGACACCTCTGATCTTTGGCAGGTATGATGGTATTGTGTTGCAAGTGCCTTAACTCTCAAATTAAACCTAAACTAAAGAAAAAGAATTGATACTCAAAAGCGTACAGCGCAAGCAGTGTCAAGACGGAGCTTTCGTGTCGTGGCCTAGAGGTTAAGGTGTTCGCGTCTCATTCAAAAGTCCCGGGTTCGAATCTTGGTACCGACGGAAACATTTTTTTCTCTAAAATTGTCTCCTTTCACCTCCTTTCCTGCTCTCTAGCAATGTTCTGTCGTCTGCTTTCGTCTCACTTTCTGCCCCCACCCCCCTTACCTCCTTTGCCCCTCCCTCCCTCTGGGCTCCTGACTCTTTCTGCAGCCTTTCTACCTCTTCTCCTTGGCTCCTTCTTACGGCTGTCTTTCAGCCACACCCTTTATCTTCTGGTAGGAAAGATCTACACCTAGCCTTCTCGGACAAGGGCGAAAAATCTCGACTCGGAGGTCCTGCGAACAAGTTGTGCGCGTTAAAGATCCCTTGGTGGTCTAAAATCGAAAAGAGTAGGCTTCGGCCGCCACCCTGTCAAAATTCAAAATTTCCTATCAAATGAAAATGTTTAAAGTATCCCGCGCGCTCATATGGCCGTATGCATTTGCAAGTGCCGTAAAACACTTACAAAAAACAAAACAAGTGTCAAGACCTTTCGTTGTCTGCTGTTCATAGCCAAATCACAGCTCAAAGGCCAACCCTTTCATGTCAAAGGCTAACCTTCCGGGGTTCAAAGATCAAACGTTCCTTTGCTCATACTCATAGATAGGCCAATCCTCCGTGTGGGCGGTTGGAGTTTGCTCTTGTGTCGTTTGCTCCATCTTTTCTATCAAACATATCATATTGTCCTTTTCTCCCCTTCTTCTTTGTTGTGTTTGTTGCTCTCTTGTACTTGTAATACCTCTAATCTTCGGCACTTGTATGGCCTTATTGTGTTGAAGTGCCGTAAAACGTTTATTAAAACCTGAAATTTTTTTTTTTAGAAACCTTCTCAGGGGGCTCTCATGGTCTAGAGGTTATGGTGTTCGCCTCTCAATACTCTCATTCAATAGGTCTGGTTCGAATCCGGATAGCGACGGAAAATTTTCTTCTCTAAAATTGTCTCCTTTCACATCCTTTACTACTCTCTAGCAATTACAATGTTCTGTCGTCTGCTTTTGTCTCCACTTTCTGCCTCCTCCCCCCGTCACCTCATTTGCCCCCTCCTCTGGGCTCCTGACTTTTTTTGCAGCCTTTCTACTGCTACTCCTTGGCTCCTTCTTACTGCTGTCTTTCAGCCACACCCTTGATCTTTAGGAAGATCTCTAGCCTTCTCGGACAAGAGCAAAAAATTTCGGAGGTACCCTGTGCAAGTTGCGCACGTTAAAGATCCCCTGTTGATCAAAAATCGGCCTCCACCTGGGCAAAATTCAAAGTTAGTTTCTACGTTAATTTGTCCCACGCGTTCATATGACCTTATGCAGTTGCGAGCGCCGGAAAACACTTGCCCCCTCAACACAAATAACAAAAACAAAGAAACAAACAATTAAAACATCCTGAGTCAGTCTGGGCTTTGCGGGAAGTATACAACGCATGCAACCAGTGAAATACTAGCAAAGTGACAAGATCTTTCGCTGCTTTTCTTTCAACTTCCATAGTTCAAAGGCTAACTTTCGTTTGTTCAAAGACCAACAGTCTCTTGGCTCATAGGACAACCTTTCACACCGTGCTAACACTAGTCTGTACTGGTTCACAAAACGATGAAAGCTGGCCATGGTACTGCCCATGCCTGTTTGGTAAAGTGTTTTACGGCGCCCGTAGCTGTATAAGGTCACATGAGCACCTGTCCACGCCTCTATGTCAATATTCTCCTGGGAATGGAGTCGAGTGTTGACTCAAGACCTGCGAAATACATGTATTAAGAGAGGAAGGGGGGGGGGGG